>NW_027138447.1:0-35000 GCF_035084215.1 Heptranchias perlo
TGGGACAGTCTCACTAGGAATCCTGTAGAACTGTTTCACTAGGGATCCTGCAGGGACTGTTTCACTAGGGATCCTGCAGGGACTGTTTCACTAGGGATCCTGCAGGGACAGTCTCACTAGGAATCCTGTAGAACTGTTTCACTAGGGATCCTGCAGGGACTGTTTCACTAGGGATCCTGCAGGGACTGTTTCACTAGGGATCCTGTAGAACTGTTTCACTAGGGATCCTGCAGGGACTGTTTCACTAGGGATCCTGCAGGGACAGTCCTCACTAGGGATCCTGCAGGGACAGTTTCACTAGGGATCCTGTAGAACTGTCCTCACTAGGGATCCTGTAGAACTGTTTCACTAGGGATCCTGTAGAACTGTTTCACTAGGGATCCTGCAGGGACTGTTTCACTAGGGATCCTGTAGAACTGTTTCACTAGGGATCCTGCAGGGACAGTTTCACTAGGGATCCCTGTGGGGGTTATTTCCATTGGGATCCTGTAGGTACTGTTTCTCCAGGGTTCCAGTACGACTATTTCTCCAGGGATCCAGTAGGGATATTTTCTCCAGGGATCCTGTGGGGGTGGTTTCTCCAGGGATCCTGTGGGGGTTGTTTCTCCAGGGGATCCTGTGGGGGTGGTTTCACTAACTATGCGGTGAACTATTTCACGTGTCCTGTCCAGCAACTCTGAAAGTATATCTGTGTTCTTTGACATTGAGGGCTCAATTTTAGGGGCAATTGCGGGTACATTGGGGGCGGGAGGAGTTCCGATAATCCCGGAAATCCCGCTCGCGTTCGGAAGCCGGCTCCAACCCACCGACTTCCGAGTTTCCCAGGGACCCCACCCTGTGTGCGCACGGGCGACCAGAGACCAGAAGTCCGGGGCCGGTAATTAAAGCCGACAGGATGACCGTTAAAGAGCCAAATGTGGCTCAGTGAGGTAATTAAGGCTCGTTACCCGGGACAGAGGAAGTGATTTCGAACAATTGTTAACTCATTTGGGCGGCTTGCCCACAGTTTCTGATTCGAAGGGGCCGATCAGGGAACAAGAAAAAGAAATAAATTACATCAAGAACCATTGCAGGAAGTGAAAACACAAAATCAACCGACCTTTCCACCCTGCTCCGACGTCTAATGTCTCCCTCTCCAATCTCCCCCCCTCTTCACACCCCCCCCCCCCGATTGTCCCACCGATGTCCCTCTCCCCCCCAATCTCCCCCACTCACCCCGATCTCCCCCCTCCCCTGATCTCACCCTCCCCCGATCTCCCCCACTCCCCGATCTCCTCCACTCCCCCCGATCTCCCCCTCCCCCCCGATCTCCCCCACTCCCCCCGATCTCCCCCTCCCCCCCCGATCGTCCCCTCCCCCCCCCCCCCCGATCTCCCCCCCGATCTCCCTCTCCCCCGATCGTCCCCTCTCCCCCTGATCTTCCCCTCTCCCCCCCTGATCTTCCCCTCTCCCCCTCTCCCCCCCCCCCGATCATCCCCTCTCCCCACTGATCTTCCCCTCTCCCCCCCAATCTTCCCCTCTCCCCCCCCCACCTTCCCCTCTCCCCCTCTCCCCCCCCCCCGCACCAATCTTCCCCTCTCCCCCCCCCCGATCTTCTCCTCTCCCCCCCGATCTTCCCCTCTCCCCCCCGATCTTCCCCCCCCCCTCTCCCCCCCCCCCCCCCCCCCCCGATCTTTCCCCTCTCCCCCCGATCTTCCCCTCTCCCCCCCGATCTTCCCCTCTTCCCCCCCCGATCTTCCCTCTTCCCCCCCGATCTTCCCCTCTCCCCCCCGTCTTCCCCTCTCCCCCCCGATCTTCCCCCTCTCCCCCCCCCGATCTTCCCCTCTCCCCCCCGCACCGATCTTTCCCCTCTCCCCCCCCGCACCGATCTTCCCCTCTCCCCCCCCCCGATCTTCCCCCCTCTCCCCCCCGATCTTCCCCTCTCCCCCCCGATCTTCCCCTCTCCCCCCCGATCTTCCCACTCTTTCAAAGGTGCCTCGCTCAGTGCCATGGGTGTGAGAGGGGCTTTAAAGTCAGGCGGAGGGGTGACGGGCGGAGGGTCAGGATACAGACACAGTAAGTCTCAATATCCGAACAAACAACTGGGCAATAAATTCTTTGCCAAACCCGTGTCCCTTTTTTTTCTGGCCCTAAACGCCCACCAGTAAATGTGCAAGACCCAATCTCTTGGTGATATTTATGGAAAGGTTGGGGGAGTCCGAGCTGCTCAGTGTGTGTCCTGTCAGTACCCTCGTGACTCTGTACTGGGCCTGCAACACCCCACACTCTGCTCACAGTCACCCATCAGAAGGAACCTGGAGCATTGATCATAAGGTCCGTACAAGTGTCCCTCAGACCAGGACCAGGAGTGGCCGTAGGAACCTGGTCTCCCACAAGACAGACCCTCTTACATTCTAAGTGAAACACACATACTGCCATGGAAACTACAGGAAGTCTGGACAGGAAAGCAGACAGCCGGTACCTCAAACTCCTTCTTGTATCCATTGGTGGGGGTCTGCTCGTCATTTTGCTCCATGCACCTCATACATCTCGAAACCTCCTCACTGAGATCGCTGTATCACCAAAGGTCAGAGCTTCCACAAGCAGGTTATAAATCAAACAGATACTGATCCTGTACGGAGAGAGACCGCGTTAGACCGGAGAGAGACCGCGTGAGACCGGGGAGAGACCGCGTGAGACCGGGGAGAGGCCGCGAGAGACCGCGTGAGACCGGGGAGAGACCGCGTGAGACCGCGTGAGACCGGGGAGAGGCCGCGTGAGACCGCGTGAGACTGGGGAGAGGCTGCGTGAGACCGGGGAGAGGCCGCGACGGACCGGGGAAAGGCCGCGAGAGACCAGGGAGAGGCCCGGCCGTGAGACCGGGGGAGAGGCCGCGACGGACCGGGGAAAGGCCGCGAGAGACCAGGGAGAGGCCGCGTGAGACCCGGGGAGAGGCCGCGTGAGACCGGGCATCAGGGGCGGGACTGTTGTTTTTTTATTCGTTCACGGGACGTGGGCGTCGCTGGCGAGGCCGGCATTTATTGCCCATCCCTAATTGCCCTTGAGAAGGTGGTGGTGAGCCGCCTTCTTGAACCGCTGCAGTCCGTGTGGTGACGGTTCTCCCACAGTGCTGTTAGGAAGGGAGTTCCAGGATTTTGACCCAGCGACGATGAAGGAACAGCGATATATTTCCAAGTCGGGATGGTGTGTGACTTGGAGGGGAACGTGCAGGTGGTGTTGTTCCCATGTGCCTGCTGCTCTTGTCCTTCTAGGTGGTAGAGGTCGCGGGTTTGGGAGGTGCTGTCGAAGAAGCAGTGTCGGGCAGAAGGTAAAGGGCAAAGGGCAAAGGGCAAAGGTGGGATGCACGATTGGGGCAAATTGGTGAGAACAGCTGAATGAGGTTATCAGGAAGTCATTTAACAAATTGGTTTTCCGCATGGATTAGGTTCAATAAGCCAGGGAATCTTGTAATGAATGTGCGGACTCACTGGGGCTCCAGGCTCTGGGACTCTCTCCCCTCAGCCTGGGACTCACTGGGGCTCCAGGCTCTGGGCCTCTCTCCCCTCAGCCTGGGACTCACTGGGGCTCCAGGCTCTGGGCCTCTCTCCCCTCTGCCTGGGACTCACTGGGGCTCCAGGCTCTGGGCCTCTCTCACCTTGGTCTGCACCATGTTCGCTCGCTTTCTCCTCATATTCTCCACACACTGGAAGACATCCACTTTCCCCTCCTCCTCCGCCATCGTCAGCAGGTAGTCGATCGCGATGAACGTTCCCGTCCGGCCCACACCCGCACTGTGGAGAGATCAGAGCTCAAGGTCACACCGCACTGTCACATTGTCACACCGTCACACCGCACTGTCACACCGTCACACCGTCACACCGCACTGTCACATTGTCACACCGCACTGTCACACAGTCACACCGTAACACCGTCTCACCGCACTGTCACACCACACAGTCACACCGCACTGTCACACCGTCTCACCACACTGTCACACCGTCTCACCGCACTGTCACACCGTCTCACCGCACTGTCACACCGTCTCACCGCACTGTCACACCGTCTCACCGCATGTCAGGAGGCAGGGTGTGGGGATTTCCCCCCAATCCAGGGGCGGATCTCCATTACCTGCAGTGGATGACAATGGGCCCGGTGTGACGACTGGATTGGTTGATGCGTTTGATGAGTCGGTAAATTGCGATTTGATGGCGGGGAACCCCATGATCCGGCCAATCCCGGTAGTGGAACTGCCTCACCGTCCGGGGCCTGTCTGAACCACCCTGAGAGAGAACGGAGAGGTCAGACATCAAACAGAGCTGAGACCCCTGGACCCTCCCCCCTCACCGAGACCCCGGACCCTCCCCCCTCACCGAGACCCCGGACCCTCCTCCCCCTCACCGAGATCCTGGACCCTCACCGAGACCCCCCTCATTGAGACCCCGGACCCTCCCCCCTCACCGAGACCCCAGACCCTCCCCCCTCACCGAGACCCCCCTCATTGAGAACCTTGACCCTCCCCCCCTCACCGAGACCCCGGACCCTCACCCCCTCACTGAGACCCCAGACCCTCCCCCCCTCACCGAGATCCCGGACCCTCCCCCCCTCACCGAGACCCCCCTCATTGAGACCCCGGACCCCCCCCCCCTCACCAAGACCCCAGACCCTCCCCCCTCACCGAGACCCCCCTCATTGAGAACCTTGACCCTCCCCCCCTCACCGAGACCCCAGACCCTCCCCCCCTCACCGAGATCCCGGACCCTCCCCCCCTCACCGAGACCCCCCTCATTGAGACCCTGGACCCTCCCCCCTCACCGAGACCCCAGACCCTCCCCCCTCCTTGACCCCCGCTCACTGACCTTATGCAGCAGGAAGTCGCGGATGATCAGTTGCTTTGTTGACTGGGGCTCCAGGCCGGTGAAGGTGACGGTGAATTCTCCGTAGGTTTGACTGGGAATCTGCTCGGGCCAATACTGCTCACACTTGGACTGAGAGGAGACGGCACTGACCAGTCAATCACTCACAGCTCTCAATATCAACCAATCAACAGACCTCGGGGATAGAGGACACTGGGTACAGGGTGGGGCGGAGAGGGGTGGGGTTTGGGGGGGTCAGGAGAGGGGCGGGGTTTGGGGGGGTCAGGAGAGGGGCGGGGTTTGGGGGGGTCAGGAGAGGGGCGGGGTTTGGGGGGGTCAGGAGAGGGGCGGGGTTTGGGGGGTCAGGAGAGGGGCGGGGTTTGGGGGGTCAGGAGAGGGGCGGGGTTTGGGGGGTCAGGAGAGGGGCGGGGTTTGGGGGGGTCAGTAGAGGGGCGGGGTTTGGGGGGTCAGGAGAGGGGCGGGGTTTGGGGGGTCAGGAGAGGGGTGGTGTTTGGGGGGTCAGGAGAGGGGCGGGGTTTGGGGGGTCAGGAGAGGGGCGGGGTTTGGGGGGTCAGGAGAGGGGCGGAGTTTGGGGGTCAGGAGAGGGGCGGGGTTTGGGGGGCCGGGGGCCGGAGGCGGGGCCGGGGGGGCGGGGGCCGGGCGGGGTTAGGGGCGGGGCCAGGTTAGGTTCGGGTCACTCACCTTGTCCTGCTCGGTGAGGTTGGTTAACATGACGATGATGGAGGAGTTTTCCTGCCAGATCATTTGCCAAAAATCAGCGATGGTTTCAACCAGGGGGCCTGGAGCAACAATCAGAGAAAATCCATCAATAAATTTCTGCCACCGATTGTTCCAGAAACTTCAATAACTGACGTCGGGAGAGAATTAACCGAGGCTGGAACCCAGACACTGTGAATCAAAGTAGGGTCAGGGGCCGTGGGGGCCGAGGGTCAGGGGCTGTGGGGGCCGAGGGTCAGGGGCCGTGGGGGCCGAGGGTCAGGGGCCGTGGGGGCCGAGGGTCAGGAGTCTTGCGAATAAGGTGGATGAACTGAAGGTGTTGATAAACACATGGGAGTATGATATTGTTGCTGTCACAGAGACATGGTTGAGGGAGGGAAAAGACTGGCAGCTCAATATTCCGGGGTACAGAATCTTCAGGCGAGACGGAGGGGGAGGTATAAGAGGAGGGGGGGTCGCAATATTAATTAAAGAATCAATTACTGCCATAAGGAGGGATGATATATTAGCAGGTTCCTCTAATGAGGCCATATGGGTGGAGCTTAAAAACAAAAAGGGGGCAAGCACTTTGATGGGAGTGTACTATAGGCCCCCAAACAGTCAGGGGGAGATAGAGGAACAGATATGTAGGCAAATCTCAGAAAATTGTGCAAATAATAGGGTAATAATAGTGGGGGATTTCAACTTCCCCAATATTAACTGGGATACTCAGAGAGTAAAAGGCTTAGAGGGTACAAAATTCTTAACGTGCATCCAGGAGAGCTTTTTGAGCCAGCATGTAGAAAGTCCTACAAGAGAGGGGGCGGTACTGGACCTAATTCTAGGGAATGTGGCCGGCCAAGTGGAAGAAGTGCTAGTAGGTGAGCACTTTGGTGACAGTGACCATAATTCGGTGAGATTTAAGGTGGTCATGGAAAAGGACAGGGAGGGGCCGGAAATAAAGGTTCTAAATTGGGGGAAGGCCGATTTTAATAGGATAAGGCAGGATCTGGCCAAAATGGACTGGGATCAGCTGCTTGTAGGAAAATCCGCATCGGAGCAATGGGAGTCTTTCAGAAGGGAGATTGAGACCATACAATGGCAACATGTTCCCGTAAAGGTCAAGGGTGGTTCCAAGAACTCCAGGGAACCTTGGATGTCAGGGGATATACGAGAATGGATTAGGAAAAAAAGGAGGGCTTTTGGCAGATACAAAAGGCTAAAGACGGAGGAAGCCCTAGAGGAGTACAAAAAGTGCAGGGGGATACTTAAAAAAGAAATTAGGAGATCAAGGAGGGGCCATGAAATAACACTGGCGAGCAAAATAAAGGAAAATCCTAAGATGTTTTATAAGTATATTAAGGGTAAGAGGATAACTGGGGAAAAAATAGGGCCCATTAGGGACAAAAATGGCAATCTGTGTGTGGAGCCGGCAGATGTAGGAGGGGTTCTAAATGAATTTTTTGCATCTGTTTTCACTATGGAGAAGGACGATGTAGACATAGAAATACGGCAGGGGGACTGTGATATACTCGAACATATTAACATCGAGCGGGAGGAGGTATTGGCGGTTTTAGCAGGCCTAAAAATGGATAAATCCCCAGGCCCGGACGAAATGTATCCCAGGCTACTGTGTGAGGCAAAGGAGAAGATTGCGGGGGCTCTGGCACATATATTCAGAACCTCTCTGGCCACAGGGGATGTGCCAGAGGACTGGAGAACCGCTAATGTAGTACCATTATTCAAGAAGGGGAGTAGGGAAAAACCGGGGAACTACAGGCCAGTGAGCCTAACATCAGTGGTAGGAAAATTATTGGAAAAAATTCTGAAGGACAAAATTAGTCTCCACTTGGAGAAGCAAGGATTAATCAGGGATAGTCAACATGGCTTTGTCAAGGGAAGATCATGTCTGACTAATTTGATTGAATTTTTTGAGGGGGTGACTAGGCGTGTGGATGAGGGTAACGCAGTGGATGTGGTATACATGGATTTCAGTAAGGCCTTCGATAAAGTCCCCCACAGGAGACTGGTCAAGAAGGTACGAGCCCATGGAGTCCAGGGTGCCTTGGCACTTTGGATACAAAACTGGCTTAGTGGCAGAAGGCAGAGGGTGATGGTCGAAGGTTGTTTTTGTGACTGGAAGCCTGTGGCCAGTGGGGTACCACAGGGATCGGTGCTGGGTCCCTTGCTGTTTGTGGTCTACATTAATGACTTGGATATGAATGTAAAAGGTATGATCAGTAAGTTCGCTGATGATACAAAGATTGGTAGGGTGGTAAATAGCGAGGAGGATAGCCTCAGTCTGCAGGACGATATAGATGGGTTGGTCAGATGGGCGGAACAGTGGCAAATGGAATTTAACCCGGAAAAGTGCGAGGTGATGCACTTTGGAGGGACTAACAAGGCAAGGGAATACACAATGAATGGGAGGACCCTAGGCAAGACAGAGGGTCAGAGGGATCTTGGTGTGCAAGTTCACAGATCCCTGAAGGCGGCGGAACAGGTAGATAAGGTGGTAAAGAAGGCATATGGGATACTTGCCTTTATTAGCTGAGGCATAAAATATAAGAGCAAGGAGGTTATGATGGAGCTGTATAAAACACTGGTTAGGCCACAGCTGGAGTACTGTGTGCAGTTCTGGTCGCCACACTACAGGAAGGATGTGATCGCTTTGGAGAGGGTGCAGAGGAGATTCACCAGGATGTTACCAGGGCTGGAGCGCTTCAGCTATGAAGAGAGACTGGGAAGATTGGGTTTGTTTTCCTTGGAGCAGAGGAGGCTGAGGGGGGACATGATTGAGGTGTACAAAATTATGAGGGGCACAGATAGGATGGATACTAAGGAGCTTTTTCCCTTCGTTGAGGGTTCTATAACAAGGGGACATAGATTCAAGGTAAAAGGCGGGAGGTTTAGAGGGGATTTGAGAAAGAACTTTTTCACCCAGAGGGTGGTTGGAGTCTGGAACTCACTGCCTGAGAGGGTTGTGGAGGCAGGAACCCTCACAACATTCAAGAAGCATTTGGATGAGCACTTGAAATGCCATAGCATACAAGGCTACGGACCAAATGCTGGAATATGGGATTAGAGTAGACAGGGCTGATGGCCGGCGCGGACACGATGGGCCGAAGGGCCTCGATCCGTGCTGTATAACTCCATGACTCTATGACCGTGGGGGTCGAGGGTCAGGGACCGTGGGGGTCGAGGGTCAGGGACCGTGGGGGCCGAGGGTCAGGGACCGTGGGGGTCGAGGGTCAGGGACCGTGGGGGTCGAGGGTCAGGGAGCCTTCAGGTGAAGCTGGTCAGTGAGATGTTCCTGTGTAATTAAAGTAATGTGACAGACACTGATCTACCAGGAACGGTCTTATCCTCGTGATGAGGCCCCTTTAACAAGTTGCAGCGAGCAGGGGGCTGAGTTACAAGCCTGCTCCCATTTCCCGGTAACCTCTCCACACACTGACCTACCTTGTGTCGCGATGTAATAGTTTGGCTTCCTGTAACCCTGTAATAAACGAAAGGTGAGTTAGGACCGAGATGGTGGGACTGTGTTCACAACTGTTGGTGCACTGCTCCCTGCTCCCTGCCCCCTTTCCTCCTGATTCTCACTTGCTGCCCAGTAACTCATTCGATATTTGGGCCTGTCTCCAGCTCCAGCCCTCACCCCGTCTCTGGCCAGTGATGCTTGGGCTAAATTCGCCCATCCTCCCAAACACTGACAATCCACCTCAGCAAAGGAAACCTAGTGACCCAGGAAATCAGAGAAGCATGTAACAAGGGTATTACAGTAATCATGGGTGACTTTAATCTACATATAGACTGGCCAAAGCAAATTAGCAATAATACTGTGGAGGATGAATTCCTGGAGTGTGTACGAGATGGCTTTTTAGACCAGTATGTTGAGGAGCCAACCAGGGAACAGGCGATCATAGATTGGGTATTGTGCAATGAGAAGGGGTTAATTAATAATCTTGTTGTGTAGGGTCCTTTAGGGAAGAGTGACCATAACATGATAGAATTCTTCATTAAGATGGAAAGTGAAGGAGTCCAATCCGAAACTAGGGTCCTAAATCTAATGCTTCATTAAAAGGCATGACGATGGATAGGCAATGGCTAACATTTAAGGAACGAATGCATGAATTGCAACAATTATAAATTCCTTTCTGGCGCAAAAACACAAAAGGAAAAGCGGCCCAACCATGGCTAACAAAAGAAATTAAGGATAGTATTAGATCCAAAGAGGAGTCATATAAAGTTGCCAGAAAAAGTAGCAAACCTGAGGATTGGGAGCAGTTTAGAATTCAGCAAAAAAGGACCAAGAGATTGATTAGAAGGGGAAAAACAGAGTATGAGAGTAAACTAGCAAGGAACATAAAAGTGGACTGTAAAAGCTTCTACAAGTATGTAAAAAGAAAAAGATTAGTGAAGACAAATGTAGGTCTCTTACAGTCAGAAACGGGAGAATTTATAATGGGGATCAGGGAAATGGCAGGGCAATTAAACAAATACTTTGGTTCTGTCTTCACGGAAGAGGACACAAATAACTTCCCAGAAATGCTAGGGAACCAAGGGACTAGTGAGAAGGAGGAATTAAAGGAAATTAGTATTAGTAAAAAAATAGTTCTGGAGAAATTAATGGGACTGAAAGCCGATAAATCCCCAGGGCCTGATAATCTGCATCCCAGAGTATTAAAAGAGGTAGCCATGGAAATAGTGGATGCATTAGTTGTCATCTTCCAAAATTCTATAGACTCTGGAACAGTTCCTGCAGATTGGAGGGTGGCAAATGTAACCCCACTATTTAAAATAGGAGGGAGAGAGAAAACAGAGAACTACAGACCGGTTAGCCTAACATCAGTAGCAGGGAAAATGCTTCAGTCCATTATAAAGGATGTGATATCAGGACACTTAGAAAATATCAACGGGATTAGACAAAGTCAACATGGATTTATGAAAGGGAAATAGTGTTTGACAAACCTACTGGAGTTTTTTGAAGATGTAACTGGTAGAATAGATAAGGGAGAACCAGTGGATGTGGTTTATTTGGATTTTCAGAAGGCCTTTGATAAAGTCCCACACAAGAGGTTAGTGTGCAAAATTAAAGCACATGGGATTGAGGGGAATATACTGGCATGGATTGAGAATTGGTTAACAGACGGGAAACAGAGAGTAGGAATAAATGTTTTTTTTCGGGGTGGCAGGCAGTGACTAGTGGGGTACCGCAGGGATCAGTGCTTGGGCCCCAGCTATTCACAATATATATCAATGATTTGGATGAGGGAACCAAATGTAATATTTTCAAGTTTGCTGACGACACAAAACTAGGTGGGATCGTGAATTGTGAGGAGGATGCAAAGAGGCTTCAAGGCAATTTAGACAAGTTGAGTGAGTGGGCAAGAACACGGCAGATGCAGTATAATGTGGATAAATGTGAATGTACAAAGGGACCTGGGTGTCCTTGTACACCAGTCACTGAAAGCAAACATGCAGGTGCAGCAAGCAGTTAGGAAGGTGAATGGTATGTTGGCCTTCATTGCAAGAGGATTTGAGTACAGGAGCAAGGATGTCTTACTGCAGTTATACAGGGCCTTGGTGAGACCACACCTGGAGTATTGTGGGATTATCATTTTTAATCCAAGATTTTATTCACCAGGGGAAAACCCCAGTTTTGTGATAATGACTGTGAAAAGGACTCTGTTTAAAACACAGTTCCCAGACAAGGTTTCGAACTAAAACCCACCCCACTCGACAGAGACAGTGCGGAACACCATCACTGGCTCCAAGTTGGCTCAGGACACAATGAAATCCCTCGGTTGATAGAATTAAGTCAATCAGTCGCGACAACAGAACCCATCTGAAAACAGCTCCCACCTCATACAGTTGACAGTTCCCACTGTCCCCCAGGACCAGCGAGATGGGAGCTGGAGAATAATAATACAGTCAAACAAAGCTCTCTCTCCAGGGAGCAATCGCAGCATTCAGCACCGTCTGACCAGATCAGACAGAAACACTATAACTGTGACAGGCTCAGGAACGAGGAGGGTCGAACAGTGGAGGGTCGAACAGTGGAGGGTCGAACAGTGGAAGGGTCGAACAGTGGAGGGTCGAACAGTGGAGAGGTCGAACAGTGGAGGGGTCGAACAGTGGAGGGTCGATCAGTGGAGGGTCGAACAGTGGAGGGTCGAACAGTGGAGGGTCGAACAGTGGAGGGTCGAACAGTGGAGGGGTCGAACAGTGGAGGGGTCGAACAGTGGAGGGTCGAATAGTGGAGGGTCGAACAGTGGAAGGGTCGAACAGTGGAGGGTCGAACAGTGGAGGGATCAAACAGTGGAGGGGTCGAACAGTGGAGGGGTCGAACAGTGGAGGGGTCGAACAGTGGAGGGTCGATCAGTGGAGGGTCGAACAGTGGAGGGTCGAACAGTGGAGGGTCGAACAGTGGAGGGTCGAACAGTGGAGGGATCAAACAGTGGAGGGGTCGAACAGTGGAGGGGTCGAACAGTGGAGGGTCGAACAGTGGAGGGTCGAACAGTGGAGGGTCGAACAGTGGAGGGTCGAACAGTGGAAGGGTTGAACAGAGGAGGGATCAAACAGAGGAGGGTCGAACAGAGGAGGGGTCGAACAGAGGAGGGGTCGAACAGAGGAGGGTCGAACAGAGGAGGGGTCGAACAGAGGAGGGGTCGAACAGAGGAGGGTCGAACAGAGGAGGGTCGAACAGTGGAGGGTCGAACAGTGGAGGGTCGAACAGTGGAGGGTCGAACAGTGGAAGGGTTGAACAGAGGAGGGATCAAACAGAGGAGGGTCGAACAGAGGAGGGGTCGAACAGAGGAGGGGTCGAACAGAGGAGGGTCGAACAGAGGAGGGGTCGAACAGAGGAGGGGTCGAACAGAGGAGGGTCGAACAGAGGAGGGGTCGAACAGAGGAGGGTCGAACAGAGGAGGGTCGAACAGTGGAGGGTCGAACAGTGGAGGGTCGAATAGTGGAGGGTCGAACAGTGGGTGTCAAAGGGACACCAGCCACACAGCTCTACAACATCAGAAGATCGGAGCAGGCCGTTCTCTCTCCAACCAGGACTGAAGGAAGTCTCATGCCCCAAGGAACGGGTACGGCCCCAAGGACTCTGATCGTAGAAGACACGACCCGGCAGCCAATGTCAGCAGGGTGTGAATATCAACCGCAGTCTGCAGAATCCTCAACTCACGGCCGTGTGGAGAGTTCCCTCTGCAGGTCCTGACCAAACCTCAGCAGTGTGGTGTTGGGAGATAACAGCCGTGAGTGAGGGAACACGGAGGGGCCTAGTTTAACAAGTCCAAGGGGAAGTCACTATTTGTTCCGAGTCCTATAGCGGTTTGACCATATTGAGATTTGCTGTTCACATTAAACACTGTTCAAAATCTGAAACCTGTCTCGATTGCATTACCCATCACCCTTCAGTGTGATTCCGAAGGGTGAGCTCAGACCTTCGACCCGAAATAAGTGAGTTTGGTTGTGAGCAGCAAGGCTGGACAACCCTCACACGATCCGAAACACCCGACAGTATTGTGAGCAGTTTTGGTCTCCTTACCTAAGAAAGGATATACTTGCCATAGAGGGAGTGCAGCGAAGGTTCACCAGACTGATTCCTGGGATGGCAGGACTGTTGTATGAGGAGAGATTGGGTCGACTCGGCCTGTATTCACTCGAGTTTAGAAGAATGAGAGGGGATCTCATTGAAATATATAAAATTCTGACAGGGCTAGACAGACTGGATTCAGAGAGGATGTTTCCCCTGGCTGGGGGGGGTCCAGAACGAGGGGTCACAGTCTCAGGATACAGGGTAGGACATTTAGGACTGAGATGAGGAGAAATTTCTTCACTCAGAGGGTGGTGAACCTGTGGAATTCTCTACCACAGAAGGCTGTGGAGGCCAAGTCACTGAATATATTTAAGAAGGAGCTGGATAGATTTCTAGACACAAAAGGCATCAAGGGGTATGGGGAGAGAGCGGGAATATGGTATTGAGATAGAGGATCAGCCATGATCATATTGAATGGCGGAGCAGGCTCGAAGGGCCAAATGGCCTACTCCTGCTCCTATTTTCTATGTTTCTATGATCAGGAGCAGGAACCCTGGCTGATATCCCCTCTCCCTAATCCTGGGGTCACTGGTTTCTGCCCCTGTGAATCACTCCCCCTCCCCCAGTTCCTCCTCTCCCTCCCCCCCCCCGGTTTCCCCCCCCTCCCCCTCCCCCCGGTCTCCCCCCCTCTCCCCGCCCTCGGTTTTCCCCCCCTTGGTTTTCCCCCCTCGGTTCCCCCTCTCCTCCTGGTTCTGGGAAATTCTCACACAACAGCTGCTGCCACGAAACTACAAACAAAAATATTCAACGACAGGGGCCCGATCTTTATGAGGTAAATGCAATAACATTTTTGATGCCGTGTGATCAAACCTCCAGGAATGCCTCGAACCAAAGTTGGCAACTCAATGCTGTGAGTGCGGCTCAGTCCCAGACCGGGGGATTCGCCCACCCACCACAGGCCGGGGATAGAGCCTGGGCCTTTCCTGGGGCTCAGTCCCAGACCGGGGGATTCGCCCACCCACCACAGGCCGGGGATAGAGCCTGGGCCTTTCCTGGGGCTCAGTCCCAGACCGGGGGATTCGCCCACCCACCACAGGCCGGGGATAGAGCCTGGGCCTTTCCTGGGGCTCAGTCCCAGACCGGGGGATTCGCCCACCCACCACAGGCCGGGGATAGAGCCTGGGCCTTTCCTGGGGCTCAGTCCCAGACCGGGGGATTCGCCCACCCACCACAGGCCGGGGATAGAGCCTGGGCCTTTCCTGGGGCTCAGTCCCAGACCGGGGGATTCGCCCACCCACCACAGGCCGGGGATAGAGCCTGGGCCTTTCCTGGGGCTCAGTCCCAGACCGGGGGATTCGCCCACCCACCACAGGCCGGGGATAGAGCCTGGGCCTTTCCTGGGGCTCAGTCCCAGACCGGGGGATTCGCCCACCCACCACAGGCCGGGGATAGAGCCTGGGCCTTTCCTGGGGCTCAGTCCCAGACCGGGGGATTCGCCCACCCACCACAGGCCGGGGATAGAGCCTGGGCCTTTCCTGGGGCTCAGTCCCAGACCGGGGGATTCGCCCACCCACCACAGGCCGGGGATAGAGCCTGGGCCTTTCCTGGGGCTCAGTCCCAGACCGGGGGATTCGCCCACCCACCACAGGCCGGGGATAGAGCCTGGGCCTTTCCTGGGGCTCAGTCCCAGACCGGGGGATTCGCCCACCCACCACAGGCCGGGGATAGAGCCTGGGCCTTTCCTGGGGCTCAGTCCCAGACCGGGGGATTCGCCCACCCACCACAGGCCGGGGATAGAGCCTGGGCCTTTCCTGGGGCTCAGTCCCAGACCGGGGGATTCGCCCACCCACCACAGGCCGGGGATAGAGCCTGGGCCTTTCCTGGGGCTCAGTCCCAGACCGGGGGATTCGCCCACCCACCACAGGCCGGGGATAGAGCCTGGGCCTTTCCTGGGGCTCAGTCCCAGACCGGGGGATTCGCCCACCCACCACAGGCCGGGGATAGAGCCTGGGCCTTTCCTGGGGCTCAGTCCCAGACCGGGGGATTCGCCCACCCACCACAGGCCGGGGATAGAGCCTGGGCCTTTCCTGGGGCTCAGTCCCAGACCGGGTGGGACATCTATCCCTTCAGGCACTGGGAGGAGCTGTGTGTTGAGATCTCTGCTCCTGCAGTACAGGATCGGAACCGCCCCTCACTCCCCCTCCCTGCCCCTCACTCCCCCTCCCTGCCCCTCACACCCCCTCCCTGCCCCACACTCCCCCTCCCTGCCCCTCACACCCCCTCCCTGCCCCACACTCCCCCTCCCTGCCCCTCACTCCCCCTCCCTGCCCCTCACTCCCCCTCCCTGCCCCTCACTCACACTCCCTGCCCCTCACTCACACTCCCTGCCCCTCACACCCCCTCTCTGCCCCACACTCCCCCTCCCTGCCCCTCACTCCCCCTCCCTGCCCCTCACTCCCCCTCCCTGCCCCTCACTCACACTCCCTGCCCCTCACTCACACTCCCTGCCCCTCACTGCCCCTCACTCACACTCCCTACCCCTCACTGCCCCTCACTCCCCCTCACTCGCACTCCCTGCCCCTCACTCGCACTCCCTGCCCCTCACTCGCACTCCCTGCCCCTCACTCCCCCTCCCTTCCACTCCCTGCCCCTCACTCCCCCTCCCTTCCACTCCCTGCCCCTCACTCGCACTCCCTGCCCCTCTCTCCCCCTCCCTGCCCCTCGCTCCCCCTCCCTGCCCCTCACTCGCACTCGCTGCCCCTCACTCGCACTCCCTGCCCCTCACTCGCACTCCCTGCCCCTCACTCGCACTCCCTGCCCCTCACTCGCACTCCCTGCCCCTCACTCACACTCGCTGCCCCTCACACCCACTCCCTGCCCCTCACTCACACTCGCTGCCCCTCACACCCACTCCCTGCCCCTCGCTCCCCCTCACTCGCACTCCCTGCCCCTCACTCGCACTCCCTGCCCCTCCCTGCCCCTCCCTTCCACTCCCTGCCCCTCGCTCCCCCTCACTCGCACTCCCTGCCCCTCACTCGCACTCCCTGCCCCTCACTCGCACTCCCTGCCCCGCACTCACACTCCCTGCCCCTCACTCGCACTCCCTGCCCCTCACTCGCACTCCCTGCCCCTCACTCGCACTCCCTGCCCCTCACTCGCACTCCCTGCCCCTCACACCCACTCCACAGGTTGACTCGAGATCAGTCAATGTATCTGACATTGTGGGATTCTCTGAACCCACTGAAGTTCTATTTTTAAATGACAGGCTGTCGTATTTCAGAGATAAGAC
Source organism: Heptranchias perlo (assembly GCF_035084215.1). Taxonomy (NCBI): domain Eukaryota; kingdom Metazoa; phylum Chordata; class Chondrichthyes; order Hexanchiformes; family Hexanchidae; genus Heptranchias; species Heptranchias perlo. Next base: position 16,385 of record NW_027138447.1, read on the forward strand.
AGGATAAGGTTTGATAAACAGGATGTGTCACATAAACCTTGCACAAGTAGCAGGGAGCTCTGATATTCTGCACATTAGTACAGAAGGGGCTGAGAAGGAGACTGAAGCAGTCACATCATCACAGTATGTCACATAGTACTGTATATCACAGTACTGTATATCATAGTACTGTATATCATAGTACTGTATATCACACAGTACTGTATATCACATAGTACTGTATATCACAGTACTGTATATCACAGTACTGTATATCATAGTACTGTATATCACAGTACTGTATATCACATAGTACTGTATATCACATAGTACTGTATATCACATAGTACTGTATATCACAGTACTGTATATCATAGTACTGTATATCACACAGTACTGTATATCATAGTACTGTATATCACATAGTACTGTATATCACATAGTACTGTATATCACAGTACTGTATATCATAGTACTGTATATCACAGTACTGTATATCACAGTACTGTATATCACATAGTACTGTATATGACAGTACTGTATATGACAGTACTGTATATCACATAGTACTGTATATCACAGTACTGTATATCACAGTACTGTATATCACATAGTACTGTATATCACATAGTACTGTATATCACAGTACTGTATATCACATAGTACTGTATATCACATAGTACTGTATATCACAGTACTGTATATCACAGTACTGTATATCACATAGTACTGTATATCATAGTACTGTATATCATAGTACTGTATAACAGTACTGTATGTCACATAGTACTGTATATCATAGTACTGTATGTCACATAGTACTGTATATAATAGTACTGTATATCATAGTACTGTATAACAGTACTGTATGTCACATAGTACTCTATATCATAGTACTGTATATCACATAGTACTGTATATCACAGTACTGTATATCACATAGTACTGTATTTCATAGTACTGTATATCATAGTACTGTATGTCACACAGTACTGTATATCATAGTACTGTATATCACAGTACTGTATATCACAGAGTACTGTATATCACAGTACTGTATATCATAGTACTGTATATCACATAGTACTGTATATCACATAGTACTGTATATCATAGTACTGTATATCACAGTACTGTATATCACATAGTACTGTATATCATAGTACTGTATATCACACAGTACTGTATATCATAGTACTGTATATCATAGTACTGTATATCACATAGTACTGTATATCATAGTACTGTATATCACACAGTACTGTATATCATAGTACTGTATATCACAGTACTGTATATCATAGTACTGTATATCATAGTACTGTATATCACATAGTACTGTATATCATAGTACTGTATATCATAGTACTGTATATCACACAGTACTGTATATCATAGTACTGTATATCACAGTACTGTATATCACATAGTACTGTATATCATAGTACTGTATATCACACAGTACTGTATATCATAGTACTGTATATCATAGTACTGTATATCACACAGTACTGTATATCATAGTACTGTATATCACAGTACTGTATATCATAGTACTGTATATCATTGTACTGTATATCACAGTACTGTATATCACAGTACTGTATATCATAGTACTGTATATCACATAGTACTGTATATGACAGTACTGTATATCACATAGTACTGTATATCACATAGTACTGTATATCACAGTACTGTATATCACAGAGTACTGTATATCACAGAGTACTGTATATCATAGTACTGTATATCATAGTACTGTATATCACATAGTACTGTATATCATAGTACTGTATATCACATAGTACTGTATATCACAGTACTGTATATCACATAGTACTGTATATCACAGAGTACTGTATATCACAGAGTACTGTATATCATAGTACTGTATATCATAGTACTGTATATCACATAGTACTGTATATCATAGTACTGTATATCATAGTACTGTATATCACATAGTACTGTATATCATAGTACTGTATATCACAGTACTGTATATCATAGTACTGTATATCACATAGTACTGTATATGACAGTACTGTATATGACAGTACTGTATATCACATAGTACTGTATATCACATAGTACTGTATATCACAGTACTGTATATCACAGAGTACTGTATATCACAGAGTACTGTATATCACAGTACTGTATATCACATAGTACTGTATATCACATAGTACTGTATATCATAGTACTGTATATCATAGTACTGTATAACAGTACTGTATGTCACATAGTACTGTATATCATAGTACTGTATGTCACATAGTACTGTATATAATAGTACTGTATAACAGTACTGTATGTCACATAGTACTCTATATCATAGTACTGTATATCACATAGTACTGTATATCACAGTACTGTATATCACATAGTACTGTATTTCATAGTACTGTATATCATAGTACTGTATGTCACACAGTACTGTATATCATAGTACTGTATATCACAGTACTGTATATCACATAGTACTGTATATCACAGTACTGTATATCATAGTACTGTATATCACATAGTACTGTATATCATAGTACTGTATATCACAGTACTGTATATCACATAGTACTGTATATCACAGTACTGTATATCATAGTACTGTATATCACATAGTACTGTATATCACATAGTACTGTATATCATAGTACTGTATATCATAGTACTGTATAACAGTACTGTATGTCACATAGTACTGTATATCATAGTACTGTATATCATAGTACTGTATAACAGTACTGTATGTCACATAGTACTGTATATCATAGTACTGTATATCACATAGTACTGTATATCACAGTACTGTATATCACAGTACTGTATATCACATAGTACTGTATATCACAGTACTGTATTTCATAGTACTGTATATCATAGTACTGTATGTCACACAGTACTGTATATCATAGTACTGTATATCACATAGTACTGTATATCACATAGCACTGTATGTCACATAGTACTGTATATCATAGTACTGTATATCACATAGTACTGTATATCATAGTACTGTATATCATAGTACTGTATAACAGTACTGTATGTCACATAGTACTGTATATCATAGTACTGTATATCATAGTACTGTATAACAGTACTGTATATCACATAGTACTGTATATCATAGTACTGTATATCATAGTACTGTATATCATAGTACTGTATAACAGTACTGTATGTCACATAGTACTGTATATCATAGTACTGTATATCACATAGTACTGTATATCACATAGTACTGTATATCATAGTACTGTATATCATAGTACTGTATAACAGTACTGTATGTCACATAGTACTGTATATCATAGTACTGTATGTCACATAGTACTGTATATCACATAGTACTGTATATCATAGTACTGTATATCATAGTACTGTATATCATAGTACTGTATAACAGTACTGTATGTCACATAGTACTGTATATCATAGTACTGTATATCATAGTACTGTATATCATAGTACTGTATAACAGTACTGTATATCACATAGTACTGTATATCATAGTACTGTATATCATAGTACTGTATAACAGTACTGTATGTCACATAGTACTGTATATCATAGTACTGTATATCACATAGTACTGTATATCACATAGTACTGTATATCATAGTACTGTATATCATAGTACTGTATAACAGTACTGTATGTCACATAGTACTGTATATCATAGTACTGTATGTCACATAGTACTGTATATCACATAGTACTGTATGTCACAGTACTGTATATCATAGTACTGTATATCATAGTACTGTATAACAGTACTGTATGTCACATAGTACTGTATATCATAGTACTGTATATCACATAGTACTGTATATCATAGTACTGTATATCACATAGTACTGTATATCACACAGTACTGTATATCATAGTACTGTATATCATAGTACTGTATATCATAGTACTGTATATCACATAGTACTGTATATCACAGTACTGTATGTCACATAGTACTGTATATCATAGTACTGTATATCACAGTACTGTATATCATAGTACTGTATATCACATAGTACTGTATATCACATAGTACTGTATATCATAGTACTGTATATCATAGTACTGTATATCATAGTACTGTATAACAGTACTGTATGTCACATAGTACTGTATATCATAGTACTGTATATCACATAGTACTGTATATCACAGTACTGTATATCACAGTACTGTATATCATAGTACTGTATATCACATAGTACTGTATATGACAGTACTGTATATGACAGTACTGTATATCACATAGTACTGTATATCACATAGTACTGTATATCACAGTACTGTATATCACATAGTACTGTATATCACAGAGTACTGTATATCACAGTACTGTATATCACAGTACTGTATATCACATAGTACTGTATATCATAGTACTGTATATCATAGTACTGTATAACAGTACTGTATGTCACATAGTACTGTATATCATAGTACTGTATGTCACATAGTACTGTATATAATAGTACTGTATATCATAGTACTGTATAACAGTACTGTATGTCACATAGTACTCTATATCATAGTACTGTATATCACATAGTACTGTATATCACAGTACTGTATATCACATAGTACTGTATTTCATAGTACTGTATATCATAGTACTGTATGTCACACAGTACTGTATATCATAGTACTGTATATCACAGTACTGTATATCACATAGTACTGTATATCACAGTACTGTATATCATAGTACTGTATATCACATAGTACTGTATATCATAGTACTGTATATCACAGTACTGTATATCACATAGTACTGTATATCACAGTACTGTATATCATAGTACTGTATATCACATAGTACTGTATATCACATAGTACTGTATATCATAGTACTGTATATCATAGTACTGTATAACAGTACTGTATGTCACATAGTACTGTATATCATAGTACTGTATATCATAGTACTGTATAACAGTACTGTATGTCACATAGTACTGTATATCATAGTACTGTATATCACATAGTACTGTATATCACAGTACTGTATATCACAGTACTGTATATCACATAGTACTGTATATCACAGTACTGTATTTCATAGTACTGTATATCATAGTACTGTATGTCACACAGTACTGTATATCATAGTACTGTATATCACATAGCACTGTATGTCACATAGTACTGTATATCATAGTACTGTATATCACATAGTACTGTATATCACATAGTACTGTATATCATAGTACTGTATATCATAGTACTGTATAACAGTACTGTATGTCACATAGTACTGTATATCATAGTACTGTATATCATAGTACTGTATATCATAGTACTGTATATCATAGTACTGTATATCATAGTACTGTATAACAGTACTGTATGTCACATAGTACTGTATATCATAGTACTGTATATCACATAGTACTGTATATCACATAGTACTGTATATCATAGTACTGTATATCATAGTACTGTATAACAGTACTGTATGTCACATAGTACTGTATATCATAGTACTGTATGTCACATAGTACTGTATATCACAGAGTACTGTATATCACATAGTACTGTATATCACATAGTACTGTATATCATAGTACTGTATATCATAGTACTGTATAACAGTACTGTATGTCACATAGTACTGTATATCATAGTACTGTATATCATAGTACTGTATATCATAGTACTGTATAACAGTACTGTATATCACATAGTACTGTATATCATAGTACTGTATAACAGTACTGTATGTCATAGTACTGTATATCATAGTACTGTATATCACATAGTACTGTATATCACATAGTACTGTATATCATAGTACTGTATATCATAGTACTGTATAACAGTACTGTATGTCACATAGTACTGTATATCATAGTACTGTATGTCACATAGTACTGTATATCACATAGTACTGTATGTCACAGTACTGTATATCATAGTACTGTATATCATAGTACTGTATAACAGTACTGTATGTCACATAGTACTGTATATCATAGTACTGTATATCACATAGTACTGTATATCACACAGTACTGTATATCACACAGTACTGTATATCACACAGTACTGTATATCATAGTACTGTATATCATAGTACTGTATATCACACAGTACTGTATATCACAGTACTGTATGTCACATAGTACTGTATATCATAGTACTGTATATCACAGTACTGTATATCATAGTACTGTATATCACATAGTACTGTATATCATAGTACTGTATATCACAGTACTGTATATCATAGTACTGTATATCACATAGTACTGTATATCACATAGTACTGTATATCATAGTACTGTATATCATAGTACTGTATATCATAGTACTGTATAACAGTACTGTATGTCACATAGTACTGTATATCATAGTACTGTATATCACATAGTACTGTATATCACATAGTACTGTATATCACAGTACTGTATATCACATAGTACTGTATATCATAGTACTGTATATCACAGTACTGTATTTCATAGTACTGTATATCATAGTACTGTATGTCACACAGTACTGTATATCATAGTACTGTATATCACATAGTACTGTATATCACATAGCACTGTATGTCACATAGTACTGTATATCATAGTACTGTATATCACATAGTACTGTATATCATAGTACTGTATATCATAGTACTGTATATCACAGTACTGTATAACAGTACTGTATGTCTCATAGTACTGTATATCATAGTACTGTATATCATAGTACTGTATAACAGTACTGTATGTCACATAGTACTGTATATCATAGTACTGTATATCATAGTACTGTATAACAGTACTGTATGTCACATAGTACTGTATATCATAGTACTGTATATCACATAGTACTGTATATCACATAGTACTGTATATCACATAGTACTGTATATCACATAGTACTGTATATCATAGTACTGTATAACAGTACTGTATGTCACATAGTACTGTATATCATAGTACTGTATGTCACATAGTACTGTATATCACATAGTACTGTATATCACATAGTACTGTATATCATAGTACTGTATATCATAGTACTGTATAACAGTACTGTATGTCACATAGTACTGTATATCATAGTACTGTATATCATAGTACTGTATATCATAGTACTGTATAACAGTACTGTATATCACATAGTACTGTATATCATAGTACTGTATATCATAGTACTGTATAACAGTACTGTATGTCACATAGTACTGTATATCATAGTACTGTATATCACATAGTACTGTATATCACATAGTACTGTATATCATAGTACTGTATATCATAGTACTGTATAACAGTACTGTATGTCACATAGTACTGTATATCATAGTACTGTATGTCACATAGTACTGTATATCACATAGTACTGTATGTCACAGTACTGTATATCATAGTACTGTATATCATAGTACTGTATAACAGTACTGTATGTCACATAGTACTGTATATCATAGTACTGTATATCACATAGTACTGTATATCATAGTACTGTATATCACATAGTACTGTATATCACATAGTACTGTATATATCATAGTACTGTATATCACATAGTACTGTATATCACACAGTACTGTATATCACAGTACTGTATGTCACATAGTACTGTATATCATAGTACTGTATAACAGTACTGTATGTCACATAGTACTGTATGTCACATAGTACTGTATATCATAGTACTGTATATCACATAGTACTGTATATCATAGTACTGTATATCATAGTACTGTATATCACAGTACTGTATATCATAGTACTGTATATCACATAGTACTGTATGTCACAGGATAAGGGGTCGGCCATTTCGGACTGAGATGAGGAGAAATTTCGTCACTCAGAGGTTGGTGAATCTTTGGAATTCTCTCCCCCAGAGGGCTGTAGAGGCTCAGTCATTGAATATATTCAAAACAGAAATCGATGGATTTCTAGATTTCGAATCAGTCTGGTGAACCTTCGTTGCACTCCCTCTATGGCAAGTATATCCTTTCTTAGGTAAGGAGACCAAAACTGCACACAATACTCCAGATGTGGTCTCACCAAGGCCCTGTATAACTTCAGTAAGACATCCCTGCTCCTGTACTCAAATCCTCTTGCAATGAAGGCCAACATACCATTTGCCTTCCTAACTGCTTTTTTTATTCATTCATGGGATGTGGGCGTCGCTGGCGAGGCCGGCATTTATTGCCCATCCCTAATTTCCCTTGAGAAGGTGGTGGTGAGCCGCCTTCTTGAACCGCTGCAGTCCGTGTGGTGATGGTTCTCCCACAGTGCTGTTAGGAAGGGAGTTCCAGGATTTTGACCCAGCGACGATGAAGGAACGGCGATATATTTCCAAGTCGGGATGGTGTGTGACTTGGAGGGGAACGTGCAGGTGGTGTTGTTCCCATGCGCCTGCTGCTCTTGTCCTTCTGGGTGGTAGAGGTCGCGGGTTTGGGAGGTGCTGTCGAAGAAGCCTTGGCGAGTTGCTGCAGTGCATCCTGTGGATGGTACACACTGCAGCCACTGTGCGCTGGTGGTGAAGGGAGTGAATGTTTAGGGTGGTGGATGGGGTGCCAATCAAGTGGGCTGCTTTGTCCTGGATGGTGTCGAGCTTCTTGAGTGTTGTTGGAGCTGCTCTCATCCAGGCAAGTGGAGAGTATTCCATCACACTCCTGACTTGTGTAAACAATTTTACAACACCAAGTTATAGTCCAGCAATTTTATTTTAAATTCACAAGCTTTCGGAGGCTACCTCCTTCCTCAGGTGAACGATGTGGAAATGAAATCCTCGCATTTTTCTGTGTTAAATTTCATCTGCCACGTGTCCGCCCATTCCACCAGCCTGTCTATATCCTCTGGAAGTCTATCACTATCCTCCTCACTGTTTACTACACTTCCAAGTTTTGTGTGATCTGCAGATTTTGAAATTGTGCCCTGTACACCCAAGTCCAAGTCATTAATATATATCAAGAAAAGCAGTGGTCCCAGCACCGACCCCTGGGGAACACCACTGTACACCTCCCTCCAGTCCGAAAAACAACCGTTCACCACTACTCTCTGTTTCCTGTCACTTAGCCAATTCTGTATCCACGCTGTCACTGCCCCCTTTATTCCATGGGCTTCAATTTTGCTGACAAGCCATCGATACAGGATTAAATGTAAGAGATTTCGAACAGAGGGCAGGAGAAACTTCTTCACAGAGAGTTAGGAGTCCGTGGGATTCACTCCCTGGGTTAGTGATTGAGGCAGAAACTGCGGCAACATTCAGGGTCAGATTGGAGGGGTGGGTGAAGGAACAGAGGTTGAAGGGATATGGGGACAGGGAGGGTAAACACAGACAGGGAGTGGTGGGGCCGAATGGCCTGTTTCTGTGTTGTAATGTATGTATTTCTGTGTATGCTCTCCCTACCCTCCTTCAGCCCCAGTCTGACCTCTGGTCTGACCCTCTGGTCTGATCCCCAGTCTGACCTCTGGTCTGACCCCCGGACTGATCCTCTGGTCTGACCCTCTGGTCTGATCCTCTGGTCTGACCCCCGGACTGACCCTCTGGTCTGACCCTCTGGTCTGATCCCCAGTCTGACCTCTGGTCTGACCCCCGGACTGACCCTCTGGTCTGACCCTCTGGTCTGACCCCCGGACTGATCCTCTGGTCTGACCCTCTGGTCTGATCCTCTGGTCTGACCCCCGGACTGACCCTCTGGTCTGACCCTCTGGTCTGACCCCCGGACTGATCCTCTGGTCTGACCCTCTGGTCTGATACTCTGGTCTGACCCCTGGACTGACCCTCTGGTCTGACCCTCTGGTCTGACCCTCTGGTCTGACCCTCTGGTCTGACCCTCTGGTCTGACCCTCTGGTCTGACCCCTGGACTGACCCTCTGGTCTGACCCTCTGGTCTGACCCTCTGGTCTGACCCTCTGGTCTGATCCTCTGGTCTGACCCCCGGACTGACCCTCTGGTCTGACCCTCTGGTTGACCCTCTGGTCTGATCCTCTGGTCTGACCCTCTGGTCTGATCCTCTGGTCTGACCCTCTGGTCTGACCCCTGGACTGACCCTCTGGTCTGACCCTCTGGTCTGACCCTCTGGTCTGACCCTCTGGTCTGATCCTCTGGTCTGACCCCCGGACTGATCCTCTGGTCTGACCCTCTGGTCTGACCCCCGGACTGATCCTCTGGTCTGACCCCCGGACTGATCCTCTGGTCTGACCCTTGGTCTGATCCCCGGTCTGACCCTCTGGTCTGACCCTCTGGTCTGACCCTCTGGTCTGACCCTCTGGTCTGACCCTCTGGTCTGACCCTCTGGTCTGACCCTCTGGTCTGATCCCCGGTCTGACCCTCTGGTCTGACCCTCTGGTCTGATCCCCGGACTGACCCTCTGGTCTGACCCTCTGGTCTGATCCCCAGTCTGACCTCTGGTCTGACCCCCGGACTGACCCTCTGGTCTGACCCTCTGGTCTGATCCCCGGACTGATCCTCTGGTCTGACCCTTGGTCTGATCCCCGGACTGACCCTCTGGTCTGACCCTCTGATCTGACCCTCTGATCTGACCCTCTGGTCTGATCCCCAGTCTGACCTCTGGTCTGACCCCCGGACTGACCCTCTGGTCTGACCCTCTGGTCTGATCCTCTGGTCTGACCCCCGGACTGACCCTCTGGTCTGACCCTTGGTCTGATCCCCGGACTGATCCTCTGGTCTGACCCCCGGACTGACCCTCTGGTCTGACCCTTGGTCTGATCCCCGGACTGATCCTCTGGTCTGACCCTCTGGCCTGATCCCCGGACTGACCCTCTGGTCTGACCCTCTGGTCTGACCCCCGGACTGACCCTCTGGTCTGACCCTCTGGTCTGACCCCCGGACTGACCCTCTGGTCTGACCCTCTGGTCTGACCCCCGGACTGACCCTCTGGCCTGATCCCCGGACTGACCCTCTGGTCTGACCCTTGGTCTGATCCCCAGTCTGACCCTTGGTCTGACCCCGGTTTAAACATCAACCATCCGATACTTACATCAATGTAACTGGCGTTGATGAATCCATCGGCTGGACCTTTGCTCCTGAGAACGACCCGGGAGTGATCGTCTGATCAAAGGCAGAAAAACAAACCGTCAAGGACAAGGAAAGGCCATTCAGCCCATCAAAATCATCACTGTGTAACCTCACACACAGGGAGACACACACACACACACACACAGGGACAGGAACACACACAGACAGGGGGACACACACAGACAGGGGGACACAGGAACACACACACACACAGGGACTAGAGTCTATTATAAAGAATGTGATATCAGGACACTTAGAAAATATCGACAGGATTAGACAAAGTCAACATGGATTTAATGAAAGGGAAATCATGTTTGACAAACCTACTGGAGTTTTTTGAGGATGTAACTGGTAGAATAGATAAGGGAGAACCAGTGGATGTGGTTTATTTGGATTTTCAGAAGGCCTTTGATAAGGTCCCACACAAGAGGTTAGTGTGCAAAATTAAACCACATGGGATTGGGGGGAATATACTGGCATGGATTGAGAATTGGTTAACAGACAGGAAACAGAGAGTAGGAATAAACGGGTCTTTTTCCGGGTGGCAGGCAGTGACTAGTGGGGTACCGCAGGGATCAGTGCTTGGGCCCCAGCTATTCACAATATATATCAATGATTTAATGTAATATTTCCAAGTTTGCTGACGACACAAAACTAGGTGGGATTGTGAGTTGTGAGGAGGATGCAAAGAGGCTTCAAGGCGATTTAGACAAGTTGAGTGAGTGGGCAAATACATGGCAGATGCAGCATAATGTGGATAAATGTGAAATTATCCACTTCGGAAGGAAAAACAGAAAGGCAGAGTATTATTTAAATGGTGATAGATTGGGAAATGTTGATGTACAAAGGGACCTGGGTGTCCTTGTACACCAGTCACTGAAAGTAAACATGCAGGTGCAGCAAGCAGTTAGGAAGGCAAATGGTATGTTGGCCTTCATTGCAAGAGGATTTGAGTACAGGATCAAAGATGTCTTACTGCAGTTATACAGGGCCTTGGTGAGACCACACCTGGAGTATTGTGTGCAGTTTTGGTCTCCTTACCTAAGAAAGGATATACTTGCCATAGAGGGAGTGCAGCAAAGGTTCACCAGACTGATTCCTGGGATGGCAGGACTGTCGTATGAGGAGAGATTGGGTCGACTCGGCTTGTATTCACTCGAGTTTAGAAGAATGAGAGGGGATCTCATTGAAATATATAAAATTCTGACAGGGCTCGACAGACTGGATGCAGGGAGGATGTTTCCCCTGGCTGGGGGGTCCAGAACGAGGGGTCACAGTCTCAGGATACGGGGTAGGACATTTAGGACTGAGATGAGGAGAAGTTTCTTCACCCAGAGGGTGGTGAACCTGTGGAATGATCTACCACAGAAGGCTGTGGAGGCCAAGTCACTGAATATATTTAAGAAGGAGCTAGATAGATTTCTAGACACAAAAGGCATCAAGGGGTATGGGGAGAGAGCGGGAATATGGTATTGAGATAGAGGATCAGCCATGATCATATTGAATGGTGGAGCAGGCTCGAAGGGCCGAATGGCCTACTCCTGCTCCTATTTTCTATGTTTCTATGACACACACGCACAGGGGGGGACACATTTCACTTACACGGTAAGATATTGAGGTAACGATTCTTCGTTTTGTTTTGCAGCTCTTGTGCGATGATGCAGGAATAAATTGGATGTGATGACAGACTCTGTAATCAGAAGGTGCAGGAGTTTAATGAGGAGCAGTCCTGGGATGGGTTACACAGTGAGCAAGGAACGAGTGGGATATCCCATCTGGAATCTGGGAATTCCCACAGCACATGTTCACGTATCAGTGCTGACAAGAGTTTTAGTCAGTTGAGTGAAGGGGCAACAGCAAAGATCAGACAGTATCTAATCACAAGGCAACATGGCCCATCCATTTCCAGGAGCATCCAACCATTTGCCATCCAATAATATCCAATTGGTTTGTAAATAATTCCAGGGTTTTACCCTCCACTGTGACCCAGTGTCGTGTCCTTGCCTTGCTCTCTTTGTGTTGTTGTGTATTTGGATTTTACAATAATCTTTCTCTTCGGTTGAGCCTCAGTGGCCACCCCAAAAGTGACCTTATGTCCCCTATGAACTGGAGTGCACCTTCATCTGCCCAATATGGGGGGAAACGCAGCAAGAGCCAGCAGATAAACAGAGAACCTTGTCTCTCTCCTTAAGCGGTGTCATGATCCTCCTCGCTTTCAGTACTTGGACTGAAGAGTCAATCTATCAGACCAGAGCTCAGGTTATAAACCAACAGATACATTTAAGAACATAAGAAATAGGAGCAGGAGTAGGCCATCCTGCCCCTCGAGCCTGCTCCGCCATTCAATAAGATCATGGCTGATCTTCTACCTCAACCCCATTTTCCTGCACCATCGCCATATCCCTTGATGCCTTTAATATCTAGAAATCTATCGATCTCTGTTTTGAATGTACTCAATGACTGAGCCTCCACAGCCCTCTGGGGTAGAGAATTCCAAAGATTCACCAACCTCAGAGTGAAGAAATTTTTCCTCATCTCTGTCCTAAATGGCCAACCCCTTATTCTTTTTTTTATTTGTTCATGGGATGTGGGCGTCGCTGGCGAGGCCGGCATTTATTGCCCATCCCTAATTGCCCTTGAGAAGGTGGTGGTGAGCCGCCTTCTTGAACCGCTGCAGTCCGTGTGGTGAAGGTTCTCCCACAATGCTGTTAGGAAGGGAGTTCCAGGATTTTGACCCAGCGACAATGAAGGAACGGCGATATATTTCCAAGTCGGGATGGTGTGTGACTTGGAGGGGAACGTGCAGGTGGTGTTGTTCCCATGTACCTGCTGCTCTTGTCCTTCTAGATGGTAGAGGTCGCGGGTTTGGGAGGTGCTGTCGAAGAAGCCTTGGCGAGTTGCTGCAGTGCATCCTGTGGATGGTACACACTGCAGCCATGGTGCGCCGGTGGTGAAGGGAGTGAATGTTTAGGGTGGTGGATGGGGTGCCAATCAAGCGGGCTGCTTTGTCCTGGATGGTTTCGAGCTTCTTGAGTGTTGTTGGAGCTGCACTCGTCCAGGTAAGTGGAGAGTATTCCATCACACTCCTGACTTGTGCCTTGTAGATGGTGGAAAGGCTTTGGGGAGTCAGGAGGTGAGTCACTCGCCGCAGAATACCCAGCCTCTGACCTGCTCTTGTAGCCACAGTATTTATATGGCTGGTCCAGTTAAGTTTCTGGTCAATGGTGACCCCCAGGATGTTGATGGTGGGGGATTCGGCGATGGTAATGCCGTTGAATGTCAAGGGGAGGTGGTTAGACTCTCTCTTGTTGGAGATGGTCATTGCCTGGCACTTGTCTGGCACGAATGTTACTTGCCACTTATGAGCCCAAGCCTGGATGTTGTCCAGGTCTTGCTGCATGCGGGCTCGGACTGCTTCATTATTTGAGGGGTTGCGAATGGAACTGAACACTGTGCAGTCATCAGCGAACATCCCCATTTCTGACCTTATGATGGAGGGAAGGTCATTGATGAAGCAGCTGAAGATGGTTGGGCCTAGGACGCTGCCCTGAGGAACTCCTGCAGCAATGTCCTGGGGCTGAGATGATTGGCCTCCAACAACCACTACCATCTTCCTTTGTGCTAGGTATGACTCCAGCCACTGGAGAGTTTTCCCCCCGATTCCCATTGACTTCAATTTTACTTGGGCTCCTTGGTGCCACACTCGGTCAAATGCTGCCTTGATGTCAAGGGCAGTCACTCTCACCTCACCTCTGGAATTCAGCTCTTTTGTTCATGTTTGGACCAAGGCTGTAATGAGGTCTGGAGCCGAGTGGTCCTGGCGGAACCCAAACTGAGCATCGGTGAGCAGGTTATTGGTGAGTAAGTGCCGCTTGATAGCACTGTCGACGACACCTTCCATCACTTTGCTGATGATTGAGAGTAGACTGATGGGGCGGTAATTGGCCGGATTGGATTTGTCCTGCTTTTTGTGGACAGGACATACCTGGGCAATTTTCCACATTGTCGAGTGGATGCCAGTGTTGTAGCTGTAGTGGAACAGCTTGGCTAGAGGCGCAGCTAGTTCTGGAGCTGTGAGACTGTGACCCCTGGTTCTAGACTCCCCAGCCAGAGGAAACATGCTCCCTGCATCTACCCTGATGAGCCCTGTAAGAATTTAAGATTTATTTAACATTGACCAGGTAAATGGCAGCTACTCAGTACAAACTGTTGAATACACTAATTACAAACTATTCTCCTCGATGCTTCTCCTGCACTAATCTGTGGGCCTTGAGCCTTGGCACCTCGCTGCTTACGTGGCTCCCTGTTACCATGGAAACTGTAATTAGATTAAACCCCTGCCAGCTTCAGTCTTTCTACCGAGCTGAGAAGGGACAGTCAAATACTGTGTACAGTTCTGGTCACCCTATTATAGAAAGGATATTATTAAACTAGAAAGAGTGCAGAAAAGATTTACTAGGAAGCTACCGGGACTTGATGGTTTGACTTATAGGGAGAGGTTAGACAGACTGGGACTTTTTTCCCTGGAGAGTTGGAGGTTTAGGGGTGATCTTATAGAAGTCTATAAAATAATGAGGGGCATAGATAAGGTGGATAGTCAAAATCTTTTCCCAAAGGTAGGGGAGTCTATAATGAGGGGACATAGATTTAAGGTGAGAGGGGAGAGATACAAAAGGGTCCAGAGGGGCAATTTTTTCACTCAAAGGGTGGTGAGTGTCTGGAACGAGCTGCCAGAGGCAGTAGTAGAGGCGGGTACAATTTTGTCTTTTAAAAAGCATTTGGACAGTTACATGGGTAAGATGGGTATAGAGGGATATGGGCCAAGTGCAGGCAATTGGGACTAGCTTAGTGGTATAAACTGGGCGACATGGACATGTTGGGCCGAAGGGCCTGTTTCCATTTTGTAACTTTTATGATTCTATGATTCTATGATTAAAAGCTGTTCGGGAGGAGATAGCAGAGGCACTATTACATATATATAAAAATTCATCAGAAAAGGCAATAGTGCCAGAGAACTGGCAGACAGCGAATGAAATTCATATATTTAAAAAGGGAGATCGAACAAGTCCCGGGGACTATAGACCAATTAGCTGAACGTCGGCGGTAGGAAAGATAATGGAATCTTTACTCAAAGATGTAATAGAAAAATATCTAGAAACCGAAAATATAATAAAGAATAGTCAGCACGGATTTCAAGAGGGAAAGTCATGCTCGACCAATCTTATAGAATTCTTTGAAGAAACGACAGAAAGAGTAGACAAGGGTAATGCAGTAGATGTAATGTATTTGGATTTTCAAAAGGCCTTCGATACGGTACCGCATTGTAGACTCATGACTAAGGTCAGAGCAGGTGGAGTCAGGGGACAGGTAGCAGAATGGATAGCAAGTTGGCTACAAAACAGAAACGAGAGAGTAGCGGTTCAGGGTAGCTGCTCAGTCTGACGAAAGGTGGAAAGTGGAGTTCCAAGTGATTGGTGATGGGACCACTGTTGTTCACAATTTACATTAACGATTTGGATTTGGGAATCAGAAGTATAATTTCAAAATTTGCAGACGATACCAAATTGAGGGATGTGGTTAATACAAAGGAAGAATATGTCAAAACGCAAGAGGACATTAATAAACTTGCAGAATGAGCATGTAATTGGCAAATGATAAGTGTGAGGTGGTACATTTTGATAGGAAGAATAAGGAGGCCACATACTGCTTGGATAATAGTCTAAAACGGGAGAGAAGGTGCAAAGGGATCTAGGGGTACAGATACACATCACTAAAAGTAGCGACGCAGATTAATAAGACCATAAAAAAGGCAAATCGAGCACTGGGGTCATTTCTGGAGGGATAGAATTGAAAAGCAGGGAAGTTATGTTAAACTTGTACAGAACCTTGGTTAGACCACACTTGGAGTATTGTGCACAGTTCTGGTGTCCATATTCTCAAAATGATGGAGACATTGGAGAAGGTGCAAAAAAGATTCACAAGCATGATACCAGAATGGTGAGGATATACTTATCAGGAAAGGCTGAACAGGCTGGGGCTCTTTTCTCTAGAAAAGAGAAGGCTGAGGGGTCACCTGATAGAGGTCTTCAAGATAATGCATGGGTTTGATGGGGTAGATGTAGAGGAAATGTTTCCAATTGTGGGAGAGACTAGAACTAGGGGCCACAGTTTCAAAATAAGGTGTCTCCAATTTAAGACGGAGCTGAGGAGAATTTTTTCTCTCTGAGGGCCGTGAGTCTGTGGAACTCCCTTCCCCAGAGAGCGGTGGAGGCAGGGTCATTGAATATTTTTAAGGCTGAGTTAGATGGATTCCTGATTAACAAAGGAGTCAAAGGTTATAGTCGGTAGACGGGAAAGTAGGGTTGAGGTCACAATCAGATCAGCCATGATCTTATCAAATGGCACAGCAGGCTCGAGGGGCCGAATGGCCTTCTCCTGCTCTTGATTCGTATGTTCGTATAATAATTATCGTACACTCGATGTTTAAGTAGTGATAATTATCGTACACTCGATGTTTAAGTAGTGATAATTATCGTACACTCGGGTTTAAGTAGTGATAATTATCGTACACTCGATGTTTAAGTAGTGATAATTATCGTACACTCGGGTTTAAGTAGTGATAATTATCGTACACTCGGGTTTAAGTAGTGATAATTATCGTACACTCGATGTTTAAGTAGTGATAATTATTGTACACTCAATGTTTAAGTAGTGATAATTATCGTACACTCGGGTTTAAGTAGTGATAATTATCGTACACTCGATGTTTAAGTAGTGATAATTATCGTACACTCGATGTTTAAGTAGTGATAATTATCATACACTCGGGTTTAAGTAGTGATAATTATCGTACACTCGATGTTTAAGTAGTGATAATTATCGTACACTCGATGTTTAAGTAGTGATAATTATCGTACACTCGATGTTTAAGTAGTGATAATTATCGTACACTCGATGTTTAAGTAGTGATAATTATCGTACACTCGATGTTTAAGTAGTGATAATTATCGTACACTCTATGGGCTCGATTTTCAGACCCCCGAGCCGGCAGGTTCGTGGCGGGGGGGAGCTCCGATAATCGGGGATTCCCGGGGTGGGTTCGGAGCCCGGCTCCAACCCGCCCACTTCCGGGTTCCCCACTGACGCGCTGACATGCGCGCAGCCCCCGCAGGTAGAACTCCCGCCGGCAATCAAAGCCAGCGGGGTGCCACTTAAAGTAATTAACCAGTACTTCAGGTCGTTTACAGACCTGATTGACCAGATATTTTAGGAGGGGTGAGATTTTGAAATTAACTGAGACTGTTTCCCGTACTGGGGGAAACACTCCCAGTTGAAATAGACGTGTTGCAGCTGTCAGCCTGTAGCAGCTGTAAAGGTCCATTTGACGGGTGCGGTGGGGAGACCCTCACTCATTGCAGGAGGCCACTCTGTCACTTGGGACAAAGTTTGGCCTCCACCACCCTCCTCCTAAAAATAAAATTCACCAACTTGCACACTTACCCCGGGGTCCAGACACATTTACCTACCTTGCGGACCCCCTCAGATGTACATCTTGCGGATGGGGGCCGCCGTAGCTGCAGTCATGACCTCCTCGGAGGGCGAACAGCCTCACCAGCCTCGCCGG
>NW_027138447.1:40000-42500 GCF_035084215.1 Heptranchias perlo
TCATTCCAGGGTACCACCAGGGACATCGCCGGGGTCTCTCAGTCGTCTGCACACAAGTGCATAAAGCAGGTCACCGACGGCTTCTTTCGCAGGGCCTCGCACTACGTCAACTTCCCCATGGACCACCTCAGCCAGACGGAGAGGGCAGTGGGATTCCACGCTGTGTCTGGCTTCCCACGGGTGCAGGGTGTAATCGATTGCACCCATATAGCAATCCGAGCACCTCCACACGAGCCAGGACTGTTCATCAACAGGAAGGGCTATCACTCCATCAACACTCAGCTCGTTTGTGACCACCGCCAGAGATTCCTTTATGTGTGCACCAGATACCCTGGCAGCTGCCACAATTCCTTCATCCTCTGGGAATCCAACATCCTGCCCCTCTTCCATGCACCAAACACCTGTAAGGGCTGGCTCCTCGGGGACAAGGGATACTCCCTGCGCAAGTGGCTCATGACACCTCTGAGGAACCCCACAACTGAGCAACAGCGTCGATATAACGACAGCCACATCGCTACCAGGTCTACAATTGAGCATATTATAGGGCTGCTCAAGATGCACTTCAGGTGCCTTGATCGTTCTGGGGGAGCACTTCAATACCTGCCAGACAGAGTGGGACGCATTATAGTCGTGCTGTACAATAGAGAGGGGGGCTGCTTGAGGAGGCCCCATCCACATCTGCCACCCAAATTGAGGAGGAGGAGGAGGAGGCGGATGAGGAGGCGGACGTGGAGGAGAAGGAGGAGGTGGACAAGGAGGAGGAGGAGCAGGAGAAACCCATGGGCAGAACAGCGGCTCACCTGGCTGCTTGTGAGGCCAGGGAGTCACTGATATCTGAACAGTTCTCCTAACATCGGACAGTGTGAAGAATCCAGTCCTCACACCACCTGGATAGAGCAGCGCCCACACCAGCCCTCCCATTCCCTGCACAAAACAGTCCTGCAACTGCATCAGAGGGTGAGTATGAGACAGAGCCATAACATTTTATGAGGATTGGGTTGAGTGGTCGTGGTGGGGTGAGTAATGGGGAGGTGAGGAAGTGCTGAGGACGTGCAAGTAAGTTGAGGATGAGCTTTGAGTGGGTGTGAGGAGTGATGTGATAGAGTAGTGTTGGCGGTGCAGAAAGAGTTGTGGGGTGGGGGCGGTGATGTGGAAGACGGAATGTAGGAGAATCAGTGTACTCACTTTGACAGACCTGGTTAGGTCATTGAAACGTTTCCTGCACTGGATCCAGGTGCCGTTAATGTTACTGCTGCTGGTGACCTCCTCTGCCACCTCGAGCCAGGCCTTTTTGATGGCAGAGGCAGGCCACTTCCTCCCGTCCGCCAGGTAGGAGACATCCCTCCTCCTCCTCCTCACCCCACCCAGTAGGACCTGGAGTGAGGCATCACTGAATCTCAGAGCAGCCTTTCCCCTTGGGCTGCTGCATTTTGCTGTGTGGGTGTTTGCTCCAGGAGCAGCCATTGGAGGACTGCCCCTTTAAATAGAGCTCCTCCAGCTGACAGCCTGTGATGCGGGTGCGCAGTCCGCCCGCTGCGCAGCTTTCCGACAGCAAACCCGGAATCCACGTTAACCCGCGATCGCATGGGGAACGGAGAGATTTTATTGGGCGGGTAAGAGAGACAGAGTGAGAGAGAGACAGAGTGAGAGAGAGAGAGACAGAGTGAGAGAGAGAGAGACAGACAGAGTGAGAGAGAGAGAGAGAGAGAGAGACAGAGTGAGAGAGAGAGAGACAGAGTGAGAGAGAGAGAGACAGACAGAGTGAGAGAGAGAGAGAGAGAGAGAGAGAGACAGAGTGAGAGAGAGAGAGAGAGAGACAGAGTGAGAGAGAGACACAGAGTGAGTGAGAGAGAGAGAGAGAGAGACAGAGTGAGACAGAGTGAGAGAGAGAGACAGAGTGAGAGAGTGAGAGAGAGAGACAGAGTGAGAGAGAGAGAGACAGAGTGAGAGAGAGAGAGACAGAGTGAGAGAGAGAGAGACAGAGTGAGAGAGAGAGACAGAGTGAGAGAGAGAGAGATACAGACAGAGTGAGAGAGAGAGACAGAGTGAGAGAGAGAGACAGAGTGAGAGAGAGAGAGACAGACAGAGTGAGAGAGAGAGACAGAGTGAGAGAGAGAGAGACAAAGAGAGACAGAGTGAGAGAGACAGAGAAAGAGAGAGAAAGACAGAGTATGAGAGACAGAGAGAGAGAGACAGGGTGAGAGAGAGACAGGGTGAGAGAGAGAGAGACAGGGTGAGAGAGAGAGAGACAGGGTGAGAGAGAGAGAGACAGGGTGAGAGAGAGAGAGACAGGGTGAGAGAGAGAGACAGGGTGAGAGAGAGAGACAGGGTGAGAGAGAGAGACAGGGTGAGAGAGAGAGACAGGGTGAGAGAGAGAGACAGGGTGAGAGAGAGAGACAGGGTGAGAGAGAGACAGGGTGAGAGAGAGACAGGGTGAGAGAGAGACAGGGTGAGAGAGACAGGGAGACAGAGGGAGAGAGATAGAGAGAGGGAGAGAGAG
>NW_027138448.1:0-47408 GCF_035084215.1 Heptranchias perlo
TATTGTACACCTCAGAATGTAGGTGAATCAGTAATTGTACTCACTTTTCCTGACCTGATTAGGTCATTAAAGCGTTTCCTGCGCTGTACATCCTTGCAACGGTGCTCCTGCTGGTCACCTCCTCTGCCACCTCGAGCCAGGCCTTCTTGGTGGCAGAGGCAGGGCGCTTCCTCCTGTCAGCCGGGTACAGTGTTTCCCTCCTGCTCCTCACATCAGCTAATAGCAATTCCAGCGAGGAGTCACTGAATCGGAGCACTGGCCTCGTCCTTTGCTGCTCCATATCTTCAAATTCCTCCTTTCTCCCTCAAAATCTATGGTTGCAATGGCCCTTTAAATACTTCAGCTCCCAGCACGACATTCGGGTACGCAGTATGCCCGCTGTGCAGCTTGGAAACGCGAAACCCGGAAATCACATTAAGTGCCTTCAATTAAGTCGCCATCGCTCGAGAAAATGTACAAAATATTTTTCCGGGTTTCCCACGTACGTATTGACCCCCCCCAAAACGGCCTAAGACTTTGTTAGACTCTTTACTACTGGGCCATGTTTCGGTGTTGGCCTACTTTTGTACAGAACAGCTGCGGCTATTGAAAGAAGGACCGGTCTACACTATTTCTGTAGACCACCTGATAGGTGCTGAGACCTTTTGAACTTCAGCAACAACTATCAGTACTATTACTTCTCTTCTTAAAAATTGAAGACTGGTAACTGAAATCTAAAGTAATGCACTTTAAACTTTAAAGTTACAATCCTATAAAACTAATAGGTGATTTTATGACTAGGTTGCTGGGGTGGGGAGGGGGGGCTACCCATTGGCAGTGCCATTCTAGTTGGAAAATTGTGCAGTGTGCGCTCAAATTTCCAATTTGTGTTGCTGGTGTGTGAGGCTCCCTGCCGTTAGGACATAGTCTTAAAATTAGCTCTGTAATGTGCAAACTACAAAAATATGCCTTCCCAAAGTTCATCAGCCAGTACTGACAAAAACTAAGTGACTAATCTTCAGCACGTAAAGCATTTCAGGTTTTTCTGCAATCCTTTTTATTGTGGCACATATTGTTCCAGTACTGAACAGAATTACTGTGGTATTGCAGACATTGAACAGACATACTTGTTATTTTTTTCAAGCATTCGTTTACATTTACTACCTTAGGTTGCAGTGAAAATAACCATGTGATGTAGATGGATTTTACAATACAAGTTGATATTTCATTTACTTGTAGTATTTTTCATGGATGTTGTCGTTAAAAGATGTTTATGTTTCTCACATACCTCCAATGTCTTCCTTTCTACCCCATGCCAGTTTTTGAAATCCAATTCAGATAGTAGCCTATAAATTTGGCCATGCTGCACCCATTGGTTCAGGTGCTATCTGGCCTACTAAGCTCCCAATATGGCGGGCAGGAAGTCCGCCGACTGCCATATTGGGAAAGGAAAAAAAGCAGGCGTTAGTCCCTTTGCATTTGCAAATAAGGGGCCTAAAGTCTGTTTGAGGCCCCCACTTCAAGATTGGTTTGCCCTGAAGCAGTCTGCGCCCTACAAGGTAAGTTTTTCACATTTACTTATCTGAATGTGGAGCCTGGAGAAGCAGGAGTGCTTCTCTCAACCCCATATTTAACAAAAGCTTGTCGCTGCTCCCAACCGCACCTTCCTCCCCCCCCGATCGCCGGTGCTCCTGAACCCCAGCCCCCTCTCCCAACCCCCAGCCTCCTATCCTTCTCTCCAGGCCTCCTCTTCCTCCCCCTCAGGACCCAGCCACCTCGATTCCAGGCCCACCAGACCTTATCCTGCCCCAATCCCGGACCGGATCCCTGGACGCACTTACCTGAGGGCCACTACGATGCGCCCGAATTTCTAGGCCGTAGAGTGAAACCCTTCACTGTAGCAGCTGCTTAAACTTAATTGGATCACCCAACCCTCCCCCTCCAATAACTGGCTAAACATATGATCTTTGTCCACTAGTGTAAATGACTTGCTGCTGTATTGAATGCTTGTTAGAATTTGTGAACTGACACTGATGCAACCCAAAAATAACTTGACAACTAGATTGGTAAACTCATTGTTTACCACATGGCAGTAAAGAAATTATCCAAAAACTTGTAGAATTGTTAACCAGTTTAAATGGGACAGTGTGACAAAGCAGCTTATATAGGCGTATGTGTGTTTGATATGATCAACAACTTACATTTGTATAGCACTCATTATAGCTTGTTTCCGCTAGTTTTACGCCCAGATTCCAACGCAGCTTGGGTGGAATCGGCCGAACCAGCGCAAAAGATCGGGGAATTTTAAACATAAGTGAGTTACGCCCAAAACCACTTACGTTTGTGTTTTCTGCGATCTTTTACGCTGGTTCAACATTCAATTCACCCGAATCAGGCCCCGCCCACAAAACTGGCCGCACCCCCAGGTCAAAATTGCGAGATTCAGCCAATTGCGCTGGTTCAGGAAGGCTCTTCAAATTGGGCTCATTTTCTTAGGCACACAGGCACTAGTAGGAATATTTTAAAAGTTATTTCATATCAAAAAGTATTTAATTTACTAAGAAACTGACTAGTGTACACCAATGAAACTAGTAAATGGTTCAGTATAGTTTTTTTAAGTCATTTTCAGTGGATTTTAAATCAGAATACTCACAGGCGGTGGACTGGACACCCTTATTAAAAATGCTTATTTTTGGTGATAAACCCATTTTCAGCTGTATTAATAAAACTGCACCAGGTTACCACTCTTAAAGATATCAAGGAATACTTTTTAATGGGAAAAAATGAGACGATTACGTACTATTACGCTGCCTGATTGCACTGATTCATGGAAGATGTTATGTTTGTGATTATGTAAATGAATTCTAGCGGAAACTTGATCATAACCTAACCAGTGCAATTTCAAGCGCATTTCCCGATTGGGCCCAAAGCGTAAACTCTACCCTGTTATGTATAAAGAGATGTCTCGGAGCACTTTACAGGATATTGGCTAACAAGTGGCCTTAAGGAGATTTTTCAAGGCATGGTGGGAAGTGCCAGGATGGAGATGTTGTGAGCGAGAATTCCAGAGAGAGGGGACACAGTGGCTGAAGGAGCAGCTGCTGCTGTTGGACAAACAGAAAGTGACCAAAGGGATTTAGAGCTGGAGAAGATCGTGGAAGTAGGGAGGGGTGAGATCATGGAGGGATTTGGAAGTAAGGACGAGAATCTTAAAGATCTCTGAAACACAGGAAGCCATTGGAATTTTGCAACAACAGATATGATGCAGGTATAGGCCTTGGTATAGATAATGTCACATGCTGTGGCATTCTAGATAATTTGTCATTTATGGATGGTGGAAAGAGGCAGAGGTGGGCATGTGTTGTGGAAGTTAAAGAAAACAGTTTTGAAAAAGGATCAGATGAAGAGAGGAAGCTGAGCTCAGGGTAAAGCGTAGACCAAAGTTCTGAGTCTCTGGGCTTAGTCTAAGGTGGCGACCAGGCTGGTAAACAGAGTCAAGGCCGGTGGCATATAGATGTTCATGAGCACAGAGATGACTTTGGCTTTGCTGGCATTAAGGTGGAGGAAGTTTTGGCTTCAAGTTCAGATAGGTAGCTGGGGACAATGGCAATAGCCGTGGGGTTGTTTGAGGTAGTGCTGGATGCATATGAAAGTAAACCTGTGCTTCTGGATAACATAGCGAAAGAATATCATCTAAATGATGAAGGCGGAGGCCAAGGATGGAACCGTTCTGTACACCAGAGGTGATCGTAAAGAACTGGAAGGATAAACAATGAAAGGCAATATAATGACTGCAGCGAAAGGTAGGAATGGAACCAAGAAAGAGCAGTGCCACGGAGCTGGAGTTTGAGGAGGATGGAGTGGTCAGTAATGTCGAAAGCAGCAGAGAAGTTGAGTAGAGACAGCCACATAGAATGTCATTGGTGACTTTGACCAGTGCAGTTTCAGTGCTGTGGCTGTGGTAGAAGAATGATTGGAGACCTTTGAACTGGGAGAGATGGAAGTGTCTTTGCAAGGCAATGATGCATTCCAGGACTACAGAAAGAAATGGAAGGTTTGCGATAGAATGCTATTTGGACAGGATAGAGCAGTTTTTTCAAGAAGAGGGGAATTACAGCAGTTTTGAAAGATGTAGAGCTCAAGCCGGAGGGTAGAAACAGGTTGATGATGTAGGTAATCCTAGGTCTGAGAAAGACAAGTTGGGTGATCAGGAGTTGGAACAGAAGGGCGTCAAGAGAGCAGGTGGTGAGCTTCATGGATGAGATAGGATAAGAGATTGGAGGGAGAGAGATGGGTGAGAGAATAAAGGTGGATTGAACTGAGTGGGAGAGGGGTCAGAGGAGGCAGAGGCAGCAGAGCAGATGCTCTCAACTTCAGATCCGAAAAAGTCCACGAGTTCCTCTCATTTAGTGTCTGAGATAAAGATGGAAGGTGGTTGGAGGAGATGGTTTGTTGTACAAAAGAGGGCCTAGAAATTGGATCGTGCCTGAATTGGGTACAGCGCACGCTGCACATGACTAATGAGGTCGCGGCAGGACCATGACAAATTGATCCGCTGGCCTCTTTAGTATAGTACCATTCGTGGTGACAGAGGCAGTTCGTTGGTTGCTGGGGCGTAAAGTAAGTCCCGAAGTGGGGAGGAGCATTGGGAGGGGGACGAGTGATGTCTGGCAGTGGCCTGCAGTTTTAATATGGAGTTTTTGTTAAAAAGCGAGTTTTCACACCTTTAGGGTGAAGGTGACTTCCATAGTTGAACTAATTTTATCAAATTAATGCATTGGTTTCCTGAATTTCATCCAGAAGCAAGACTGCTACTCATTTGTAAGTGTCACTCAGTATTTTAGCTTAATTTGATTGATTTCAGGGCAAAGCAAGTGTTAAGTCGTTCTTACTTGCTTTATGATCAGAATGCACTTGCATTGGAATAGTGCCTTTAAAAGGACATTTTGCATAGGACAGCAATTTGTATCCTCTCCAACATGTGTAAAACAAGTTAACAGTAATCAAATTTGCTGTCTAGTCACATGTCACAAATAAAATATTCTTGCATTTCTTCCTTCCTCTTTACGCTGGAGTATTGTTCCATGAATGAGCCTAGGCAATACATGTCACAAGTTTATTCCTCCAACAGGATATCATAGTTGAGCTTGGTCCAGTCCTCACCTGAGATCCACATGTACGGTTTCCAATAGGGATCATTATATAGTGCTCAAGCAGACAAGCAGGATGATTTTTTTTCACTCCCTAGAATAGGATGTAAAGAATTTTCACTCCCTAGAATAGGATGTAAAGAATTTATTTAGCGCCTTTCACATCTATTGAGGTTAATTGTAGTGCCCCTACCCAGCTACGGTCAGCTAACTCACTGAACCCGATTTCTACGGTTCAGTATTATACCACTGAATAATCGGGAAAGCTTCAACTTTCCATTTTTGCAACACCAAGACAGATAAGGTGAGAGAGACTGGCCTTATCTCAAACTGCTTTTTTTTTCAGACCATGGATAGTTGTTAATGCACAAATTGCATTGTATAGAACCTGGACCGAAAATATTGTACTATAATTAACCACATTGTGGAATGTTCAGTGCTTTATATTAAACTTAACAGTTGACTTAGATAATACATAAAAAGAGAATGTTTGCACAACTAAATATTTCTGTTATCAATGTTCCCTGAGACTTTGGCTTGGTCAGGACACATTCAAAGTCTAACTATATTCTGTAAAAGCTCAGTGCGTGATGCAATCAATGGGAATATTTAAACGTTTGTTTTATTACATGAAACAAAATAGTCGGCCCACATTCCAGAATTTGCCAGAAGTGCGCCAATACTCACTCGAATGCCAGTATCATACAACAGGCTGTTTCTGCACTTGCTGGAGCTACAAAAAAAGAGCAACAGAACCAGAGCAAGTGCTGACATGTTGTGCACTGGCAGCACAACATCTGCATGTTGTGGAAGTTGATTAGCAATAAATCATATGTCATCATACCTGTAGAACAAGTGTTTCTAAGAAGAAAAACTTTTTTTTACTTATCTCAGCCACTGCAATCATGTGTCTGTCCTCCAAAACATCAATGGAAACTGAGCTTTGTACAATGACCACAACTGTAATTTAACAAACTACAAAAAACATTTATATGTGCACACAACCATTTTATTTGATCATCACATGGGCATAGAATTACAAATTAGGACTACCACAGGAAAAAAAAATATTTGCCTTTAATTATTATAACTTACGATGATTTATCCTTTAAATGTGGTTACAGGCCATAACTTATTGCTCTTTTATTAATTGTCACTTCGAAAATGTCTATTAACTTTTCATAGCAGGTAGCTACTAGTGTAGATTGACATCTCTGAGGCTTTAAAATGAAAACGATTCACATCAAAAAGATACAAATGAGGTGAAGTTGGTTACCTTTGATCGTAGCTGCCATAGATGTTATATTGATGTTTTAGGAAGCAGGCTTACTTGAAAGAGTGCAACATTTTGGTACTATCCTGAGAGTTTGACATTTTTCTCCGCATGGAGGCTGCCCAGAAGCATCAATCTTCCAGCCAGAAAGGTGGGACGGTCTGGGCCCTGGCCCTGCGACTGCCACTACATTACCTTGTGATAGGTTCAGAAAATGAAAGACAACACAGAGGTGTTTTTCAATCCCCTTCACACTCTCCTACCCCCAACAACCTCACCTTTACTGGGTGGCATGCAATGTAGTGATCTTAGAAACTTTAAGTTAACTGAGATAAGCAAGTTCAAGGGAGAGGTAGCTGTATGACTCAAACTTATGACTTTCATTTATTGATGTTGCTTGTGTAATAGGTAACTGCAGAAAATACAGACTTATAGGACATGCAGCCTGGTCAATATAATTGAGAGTTTGGAAGTAGATTCATATCAGAGGAAACCATCCCAGATATTTCAAACACAATCCCTTAAAGTTGATAAACCCATGATACTGTGCAAAGGCCAGACAAAGGGGGGTATTAGGAGACTTATTCCTAGGTTCCTTACCAATCCACTTGGCTACAGTTGCTGTGTGACCCAGGGAGACAAAAAAGGAAAAAGGGTGGGGTGGTGAGGTCGAGAAATACATTGGGGTAACAATAATGTGATTTTAATTACGCTACTTGAGTAGTTAATTGCCCTCCATTATAAAGCATATCTGTGCTGACTGATGTCATCAGCAGTGTTTAGAATTATTGGGCTGCCTGTCTTTTTAAATTGCTGTGTCAACCTAAATGATATAAAGAATAAAGTGAGTGAACTTGAAGTGAAGTAGATATCCAAGCACTGCTGTATCCTGACCTTTTACGGATTAGTGGATTCATTTTAGTTACCGTGTCCTTTGTGATTTTTCATTCACTGTGTCAGATAACTGTTTGCAACATATTTCATCTTTTGACATCAAAGCAAATGAAAAGTCTTTGAGATTTCACCTATTGTTCTGCACTATATTCATACACCAACACCCTCATCACCTTCTGAGCACTAAAGAATAGCTCGTTGCTTTATATAAACAAGGCAAGTTTTTTTTAACTTTTGACTGGGGGCCAGTTATTGTCAATAGAAAACAAGGTCCTTTAGTTGTATTTAGACTGTACTTTCCAGTTGTTTTAATAATCCTAAACCATTGAATGTCAAGGCTACCCATTATAGAAGATTTCTTTAAATAAAGTATATTGTGCAATATCATGAATTTTCCTACTGTGACTGATTTTCCAAACGGAGACCTTCAAGATATCTATGCAATTATTAAGAATGCAACCCACGTGCAAAACTGTTAGCTAAAACAAGGTCAAGAAGATCAGCTTTCCACAAATGGAGTGGAAAAATTAATGATTAAAGGAGCAGTATATCAGGCAAGACTTGGCGGTGGTAGAAGACTGCTAACAATCTGACTAATTTATCTTATCTGGTTCGTTTATTTAAATTATTCCATTGTTTGGGAGTTTTTTAAAACATAAAAAGGAAAATGGAAAAGAATTTCTGCAACTCCACCTGGACCGCCATTTTTTATTTAAATCCGTTTTTATACTAAAGGAGTGGAGCGAACTTTAGACATATGGGTTTAAACAATCCAGGTTCCAGGAAACTGACACTGCAGACCCACAGTCATGTGGTTCTATGTTTCTGCCATTGAGAGAACGCCACCACTTTCTGTTAATGTAAACAGAGGGAGACAGTTGGGGTTCAATTTTAAACCAGAACTGCGGGTGCGTCTGTGGAGGGGTGGGGGGTGGGGTGGTGGGGATAAGAAAATCACAACTTCCAGGAGCGGGCAGAAATCCCGGCTCCAACACACCTAAGAACGCGCACGACCCAGAGTCGTCTGGGTGCACGCGCCGTTCCCAAACCCAGAAGTGCGGGACGATATTTCAACAAGCAATTCAAGTACTTGAAGTACTTGAAATGTACATGAATCTAATTTAGAGTGACGGCAAGCGATTTCAACGCTGCATCAGCATGATTCCTATGCTGTGTGAAACATGCCATGGGGAACAAGTCATATTTCAGCCAGCAGCCATTTGGACATTTAAATGCTTGTTTGACAGATGGAGATAAAAGGTCAGTTATTGCAGCCGGGCACTCAGTTCTCTCGGACAAAATTTTGGCTGGGAGATCTCTGTGTTTAGACTGAGAATTCTTGGTTTCCACTCAGAATTGTCCCGTTTACACATATTTACCAATTTTTCAGACCCCCTCAAACTGACACCATCAGGATGGGGGGGGGGGGGATGCGATGACTGCATTCACCAGTACATCCGAGGACGAGGAACATCATCATCCTTGCCAGGTACAGTGTGCACTTTCGCCATTTGGAGCTCCACAACACAGCGCTGCGCCACAGACACCTGCACAAGAGCACAGAGGAGAACAACAGAGGGAGCGACGTCGCAGGAGGCACTACCCTCATCAGAGGGCCTACAGACAGATGCTCAGCATCCTGGACCTCTCTGAGGAGCAGTGCATACGGAGGCTGAGAGTGAGTCACCAGGTAGTCACAGACATCTGCAGCCTCCTTCATGCCGAGCTGCTCCCAGCTGGGCCTCACGGCACCTCATTACCCGTCACAGTTAAAGTCACTACTGCCCTCAACTTCTTCGCCTCCGGATCATTCCAGGGTGCCACTGGTGACATCACCGGAGTCTATCAGTCGTCTGCACACAATGTGTAAGGCAGGTCGCCGACAGCTTGTTTTGCAGAGCCTCACAATACGTCAACTTCCCCATGGACCACCTCAGCCAGACAGAGAGGGTAGTGGGATTCCACTTTGTGGTTGGCTTCCCACGGGTACAGGGTGCAATCGATTGCACGCATATAGCAATCCGAACACATCCACACGAGCCAGGACTGTTCATCAACAGAAAGGGGTATCACTCCATCAACGCTCAGCTTGTTTGTGACCACTACAAAAGATTTCTTCACCTGTGCACCGGATTCCCTGGCAGGTGCCACCATTCCTTCCTTCTGAGGGAATCCAACATCCCGGGCCTCTTCCATGCACCAAACACCTTAAGGGCGGGCTCCTCGCGGACAAGGGAATACCCCTGCACACGTGGCTCATGACACCTCTAAGGAGCCCCTTGAGCGAGCAACAGCGTCGATACAACGACAGCCACATCGCCACCAGATCTATAATTGAACATGCGATAGGGCTGCTGAAGATGCGATTTCAGTGCCTCGATCGTTCTGGGGGAGCGCATCAATACGCACCAGCGAGAGTGGGTCACATTATAGTAGTGTGTTGTGTGCTGCACAACATGGCGCAACAAAGAGGGGTACCGGTTGAGGAGGCCCCATGCTCTCATCCACCATCCAAATCTGCCATCCACGTTGAGCAGGAGGAGGACAAACCCAAGGGCAGAGCAGCGGCTCACCTGGCTGCTTGTGAGGCCAGGGAGTCACTCATATGTGAATGGTTCTCGTAAGATCAAAAAGTGAGAAGAGTCCAGTCCTCTCACCACCTGGAAAGAACAGCGTCAACACCAGCCCCACCTCCCCCCTCCCTGCACAAAACAGTCCTGCAACTACACATACACCCACTGTAAAGTGACCCACTGGGTGACATCAAGTGTCGCTGTTCATGGTGAAGCACATGAAAGGGCGCTATCACAAAATCCAGTCAAGAATGGGCAAGACGTGGCAGTAGTGGTGAGAATGATAACATTTAATGTGACTTTAACTAAAAACAAATATAAATGAAAAACATGACAGTCTGTCAGACACCCTTGTACATACCCTTCGTGATCACAAATCCTTAGCCTTCTCTTCCTACTACTTCTACATGGTGCATCCCCTGTGGCTGCAGCAGAGGTAGTGGCAGATTGCTCATGTCCATGGTCGGACTGCTTAGATGCTTTCGGCCTACACCCTCTGGGCTTTGGAGCCCGTGAGAGTCCCTCCAAAGACTGGTCCACCTGCACCTGTTCAGGGGCAGACTCGGCCACCTGGAGAGGAGGCAGCATTGCGGGTACTGGTCGAGAGGGGGGCAACGGGTGATACGTGGGAGCGCTTTGAGTGGCGTCCCCACTTCCATGTTCCCTATCGCCATCATCCCTCTCCTGGACCAGGCCCACATCACTCCCACCACTCTGCTGGAGAACAGTTTGGAAGACATGCATGATGCCTTGATAGGCCAGTTGTAAAGTTTGTGTCTGCCTGTTTAAGGCAACAGAATGCTGTTCACCGTAAATCCGAACGGCTGTTGTCAGGGCCTGAATGGACTCATTTGTGACCCGTGCTTGAAGCTCAAAGGAGGCTAGTCTTCTCTCCATCGCAGACATTTCCGCATTTACCTGCGACACTATCTCAGACAGTTGCTCATGTCCCTGCAACACTATCTCAGACATTTCAGCAGTTGCGTGCGGCACTATCTCAGACAGTTGCTCACGTCCCTGTGACACTGTCTCAGAGATTCCCTCCCGTACCTGTGCCACCATTCCACTCATGCAGGAGTTGGACTCCTCCATCCTCTGCGTTATTGTGGCTAGTGTGCATGGCACCTTTTCCAAAAGTGCTGCTGTCCCTCGGTCATTCTCCTTTTAAAGGATGGCTCCCAGGGTTCAGCATCTGCGTCCAGCTGAGCAGAGCCTGGAGAGGAGTCCGCCCCCTGGCGCGGACTCTCCACGGCTGCCCCTGCCACCAATGTCTGCTCCTGCTCACTTGTGTGTGGTGACTCACCAGGTGCCAACCCAATTAACTGACTACTAGGACCCACCGAGATGTGAGTATCTGCGCTGGTGGTGGCTCGCTAAGATGTGACGGTACGCCCTCTGAGGAATCACCCTCTCCCATCACTGTGGTTGTTGAAGGGTCTGTAAGAGAACAGAAGGCAATATTGCAATGAGCGTACAGAGGTGTTCAACATGCCAATCATTGTTAAGAACAATTCATGTGTGTGATGAACGTTAAAGTTATGTCACCAGACGTTTTTGGGGTGCCAGTCTCGGCGTTCCCGACGGACAGGCACTCGACGGTGCGACTGATCTGCAGGGCCTCCTCCTCCGCATCTGTGAAGATCACTATTTGTTGTGGCTCCCCTCTAGTCCTCGCTCTCTCGCGTGCATTTTGCACTCTCTTCTAGAAGGGGAGAAAGTACAGACGTGTGAGTGAGTGATGGTGAAGTGGCCAACCGATGAATGCATTGGTTTGGGTGAGGCTGACCGTGAAAGAGGTGCATCAGAGGGTGAGTGTGAGACAGAGACATCACATTGGATCAGGATTGGGGTGAGTGGTAGTTGTGGGGTCACAAATGGGGAGGTGAGGAAGTGAAGGTAAGTTGAGAATGAGCTTTAAGTGGGTGTGAGGAATGATATGATGGAGTAGTCTCGGCAGTGCAGAATGAGTTGGGGGTGATGGGGGGAGGTGATGTGCATCACGAAATGCAGGAGAATCAGTAAGTGTACTCACTTTTGCTGACCTAGTTAGGTCATTGAAATGTTTCCTGCACTGGGCCCAAGTGCGGGAGATGTTACTCCTGTTGTTGACCTCCTCAGCCACCTTGAGCCAAACCTTCTTGGTGGCAGAGGCAGAGTGCTTCCTCCTGTCAGCCGGGTAAAATAGTTCCCTCCTCCTCCTCACCCCGGCCAGTAGTAGCTGAAGTGAGGCATCGTTGAATTTTGGAGCAGCCTTGCCCCTGTGCTGCTCCATTGGGTCTTCTGGCTCTTTGCTCCAGCAAAATCCATTGGAGCAATGGCCCTTTAAACCCAGACGTTCCAGCTGACAGCCTGTCATGCAATGAGCAGTCCACCCACTGTGCAGCTTTCGGACGGGAAACCCGGAAACAAGGTTAAGGGGCACCAATTAAGTCGCGATCACATGGGGAATGGTAAGTTTTTATTATCCAGTTTACCGTGCGCCCATTGACCCACCCCCCCCACCCTTGCTGTCATCCCGCTGCCCTTCTAAAATCAAGCCCTTGGTCTTTCAGCTCTGAGTCAGCCAGTAATGTGTTCAGGATTTGAGCAAGTAATCTAGGCTGGCAGTACTGAGGGAGTGCTGCATTGTGAAGGTGCTGTCTTTCAATGAGGTGTCAAACTTATACCCTGTCTGTTTGTTCAATCGGGAAAATGGGAGGTGATCGAGAGGGAGGGGACAATCGACAGAGGGGGATCTGAAGATGGTCTCCGGCAGTGCAGTGGACCCGGGATGAGCACTCCTGCACCTCCTGGCTCTACGTTCAGGTAAGCATTTTTTTTAAAAACCCCGATGGACGTAAAAGGTCCCATGACACTGTTCAAAGAAGAGAAGGGGTGTTCTCCCAGTGTCCTGGCCACCAAAACAGATTAACTGGTCATTCATCTCATTGCTGTTAGTGGGACTTTGCTATGTACAGAGTGGCTGCCACACTTGTCAACATTGCAACACTGACTACACTTCAAAAGTACTTCATTGGCTGTGAAGCACTTTGGGACATCCTGAGGACGTGAAAGGTGCTATGTAAATACAAGTTCTTCTTTCTCATTGGGTCTCCGTAATAACAGAGAAATCTAGCATGCCTACTCCGAATGGCTCCTGGCATGGATGTAAAAGAACATGAGGTCACCTTCCAGAGACTAGATCTTGGCCTAAAAATTCAATGGCACGCACCCATCTTTCAGACGCAGAATAGGCGCCTAAGCATCCAATTTAGTGGGCGGGCTACGCATGTGCTCATTATGCCCAGGTCTGCGCTGCCTGCCATATTAGTAAAGGCTGAG
This sequence comes from Heptranchias perlo, assembly GCF_035084215.1. Classification (NCBI taxonomy): domain Eukaryota; kingdom Metazoa; phylum Chordata; class Chondrichthyes; order Hexanchiformes; family Hexanchidae; genus Heptranchias; species Heptranchias perlo. The sequence continues at coordinate 13,191 of NW_027138448.1, forward strand.
AAGCGTCGAGGGCCCCTGCCTGAAAAAGGCGTTAGGCCTATTGCATATGCAAATTGGGAGTCTCATACCTGTTTGAAGCTCCCTTGGATACCCAATTTTTAAAAAAAAATACTTACCTGAATGTGGAGCCACAAGGTGCAGGAGTGCTGTGCTGGAGACCATCGCTGGACCCCACTTGTATCCCTCCAGATCATTCACCCCCTCTCGATTACCTCCCCCTCTCCCGATCGCCCCCTTCTCCCGAACGCCCCCTTCCCTCCCGATCACCTCCCTTCCCTCCCGATTGCTTCCCCCACCTTTCCCAGGATCTATCTGTGGGCCGCTGCCAGTGATGCTGCAGCCCAAAATTGAAGTCTTCACCAGCGAGCTGCCTGGGGAGGCCTAGCAGGCTCCTGCATCTTATGTAAATGAAGCCCAAGGCCCAATATTGGGTGTGCCTCGGGCCTAACCATTTCGGTTCAGGGATCAATTTCTAGGCCCTTGCGTCTAACTGCAATGTAAAAGTACAATAATAAATAGTTCAAAATAAATGTTTATAACATCATCCCTTCAATACTCTTCCGTGGAGAAAAAAAACAAAGAGTACACACCTTAGCTCTAAGGATGATTTTGTGTTACTAGTGCCACACCAATTTTGCTACAGTTATTTAACGACATACTAATATATCCTAACCAAGCCTTGTGGCAGCACTTTAGTGCAGTATGGGAAGTGCTGCCCCATAATATATTTTAATTGTGTATGTGCTATATGCTCCTTAAACTAATGCCGTTGATGACACTTTAGCCTTGTACTGCCAATCTAAAATTAGCAAATTATAATAGGCCAGAAGCAGGAATTGGCTACACTACCTCCCCCTCAATGTGATGCAGCTGTTCCAGTGATAGCAAACGAACAAAGTAAAAATATTTAAATTGCCTTTGGAATATTCATTCAGCTGTGACAATCTTTATTCTGTGCCACAGGATAAAGTTCTTCACAATTACTCTGGCATTATACAAACAAATACTAGCCTCCAGCACTGTTAGCTTGTCGATATACTGCAGATACAGTTTCAGATTGGTCTCTGTAGAATGTAGGGTTGCCAATCTTCCAGGATTGCCCTGGAGTCACCAGAAATTAAAGATTAATCTCCAGGACACTGCTGTGAGCAGCAGGGGCAATGAAATACTGTTTTTTTTAAATTTTCTTTGAACACTTTTTTTATTCGTTCATGGGATGTGGGCGTCGCTGGCAAGGCCAGCATTTATTGCCCATCCCTAATTGCCCTTGAGAAGGTGGTGGTGAGCCGCCTTCTTGAACCACTGCAGTCCGTGTGGTGAAGGTTCTCCCACAGTGCTGATAGGTAGGGAGTTCCAGGTTATTGACCCAGCGACGATGAAGGAACGACGATATATTTCTAAGTCGGGATGGTGTGTGACTTGGAGGGGAACGTGCAGGTGGTGCTGTTCCTATGTGCCTGCTGCCCTTATCCTTCTAGGTGGTAGAGGTCGCAGGTTTGGGAGGTGCTGTTGAAGAAACCTTGGCGAGTTGCTGCAGTTCATCCTGTGGATGGTACACACTGCAGCCATGGTGCACCAGTGGTGAAGGGAGTGAATGTTTAGGGTGGTGGATGGGGTGCCAATCAAGCAGACTGCTTTGTCCTGGATGGTGTCGAGCTTCTTGAGTGTTGTTGGAGCTGCACTCAGCCAGGCAAGTGGAGAGTATTCCATCACACTCCTGACTTGTGCCTTGTAGATGGTGGAAAGGCTTTGGGGAGTCAGGAGGTGAGTCACTCGCCGCAGTATCCCCAGCCTCTGACCTGCTCTTCTAGCCAAAGTATTTATGTGGCTGGTCCAGTTAAGTTTCTGGTCAAACTTGTTTACTAGTTATAAAAATATTGGACATGGGAAAAAAGACTGTTTGACTGACAGTCAAGAATATTCTTTGAATAGTGTAATGGGATCTTTTACGTCCACCTAAAGAATGAATTTTCACCTTCCAGTTGGCGTGGAAAGGCGGTGCACTGCGAATATGGACATGTTGGGCGGATAATGGCAGGAGTATGGGGGCGGGGTGGTTGGAGGCAGGAGGTCATGTGATGACACCTTCAGGAATATGTCCAACCAGAGTTGGCAACCCTAGCGGAATGTCACCCTCAGTGAAACAGATCCAAGTTAATAATGTCGAGGGTGCCTCTCAGCGGGTTGCACTGAGGTTAGTAACAAAGGAGTACTCCGCGTGCATACTTGGACACACACACAGTGCTCTACTCCCTTGGCAGCTAGCTATTAATATTAGGAGGGAGCCAGTGGTAACATCTGCTTTACTCTAACATTGAAAAGATTCAGAAAGAAGACATACAGTTCCCAAGAGATCTAGTGGACCACCTGAGTGCTTTTAAAATGCAGCTTTGAACAAGCTGGAGTTATGCTGTGTCTTGTGCAAAGTCACACTGTTGCGAAATGGTCCCCTGAAGGGAATCTCACACTACCAGACTTCAGTGCGTCTAGGAGTCAGATTGTCGGCCTGAAACCACTTTGCTTGCCACAAAGTGGGAGTTTAGCTGCACCCCTAAAAACATGAACTGTTTCATGCAAGCATTTTGTTTTATTATCATCTACTGTCTGTACAATATAAAGTGATAAGTAATAGTCAACTGTCTTGGTGTTCCAAACAAATTGAGAGAATGTTTAGAATTTTTAACAGTACATTTAGAGTAATTTTATCCAGGGTAGAATTTCCTGGTCCATTTTAAAGGATTCCGTTCAGGACCACTGTTTTCCAGTGACTGAATTAAGTCAAATTCTGATTTTATTATATGGGATTTTCCCCAAGGTTTTCTGAGATTCTGTCTTTTTTCAACAATTGCAAATAAGTGGCTTTGATTCAGGTCTGTAAAATCAGAAATACTTCAACATCAAATTATAGCCTACAAATACTGTCGTTCAAATGTCATCTTCTTCAAAATAGAATATGCAGACCTTTTTATATAAGTCATGAAAATACAGTGCATATTTCTCAAAATAAGACTGCTCTCAGGAATCAAGGGAAAGTAGCATGTGATAATCATATTAGAGGCCAGGAATCATTTCCTGTTTCTGTCATTTGACAGAACTAAAAATATATCAATCAGCTGCAGCTCAGATACGAGTTTTAATAAAATCTTTTTCTCTTGAAAACTTCTCGAATCCTTCCTCCATATAAACTTGAGTTGTTCGGTTTTTGTCAGTGCCAATACAAATGATAAACATTGTTGTGCTAGATTTAATGATCAGAATATTGTGACAATGTTGAATGAAGTTTACAATGTTATAAAAGCCATACAATAAATATCCTCAATCTATGGCACGGTTTTTAATAACCAGACATACCCAGAAGAGAGTACAAAAGGGCCAAATGAAAACTGTACAAGATAATGGAAATAAAATATCTAACCAGAGCCAGAATAATAAAGGTAAGAGATATATATCTGTTAATAAATCACCTAAACATCTGTGTATTTGAATAAATCCTAATGCAATTATATTGTCACATATGTTAAAAGTTCTGATCATATTAGTCTATCAACAGTACTGTCACAATTTCTTTGAAGAAACATTGAAATACTGCCATATGTATGAACTATAATATGAAAATAAAATTTGAAGACAACAGTTGAGTAACAGAATATAGGCATGTTTATGTTGCGTTAGTTAAACTGGGTTCCCCAAGTGTGGGTCTTGCACAACCTGTTACAAACCAAATGTAAGACTGCCAGGGGGAGACTTTTGACTGCCTTTGTCTGTTCTTCCATCTTTTTTTCAGGTGAGAAGTGAGCAGCTGCCAGTTGAAAATCTAGCAGGGACCGTCTGCACCCATTTGCCTGCCTGAATCAATTTTCAGGCAGGCCTTTAATTAAGTGTCCAGCACTCCCCCCACTCCCCCCAAAAAACAGGCGGGATGCTGTTTAAATATGCAGATTTGGGTCCCACACCTGTTGTAGGGCCCGATTGCAACTTTCAGAGAGAAGTGGGCATAGTATGTGTGGCGCAGGCCACACCATTTTCTCCAGGCATTGAGAGGCCTAACCTTAACGGGACCGCTGGAGGCCTCTCCCAAAAGGTATGTTTTTTGTGGGGTCAGGAGGAGCATGAGTACTCCTCCGGTCCCATAAAAATCTTCCAGTCAGCTACCAAGCTATTCATGCCTCTCCCCACCCCCCGCCAACCATAAACCCCCCCAGCATCCACTCCTCCCCAACAAGCCTTGCCTACGGTTGTTTGCATGGAGTAGCCGACCAATTGTCCTCCTTACCAGACCGGCAGGGCAGCCCATTTGGTGCCTGCAGCTTACCAAATAAAATGTTAATTAGGCCCTAACCCGAAAGTGATTCAGGATTTCCGATTGCCGTGTTGGACGGGCACCTTTGGGTGCGATATTGGCAGTACACTTATCAGTGCCCAAATCAAAAGTCTCCCTCGCTCAAGATTTGGATAGGGAAAATGATGCTCTGAATTGGCTGACCTCTGTTCCGGTTTCCAAATTAATGGGTCCACATCAAAATCTGTCTTTTCTCTTTTCAGATCCCTCTATATATTTCTAGCATTTTACAATTTTATTTACAAAATGCACCGTTTACCTCAAATGCATTTACTTTAAAATAGCACACCGTATTCACTTTAATCAATACACCGTACTCACTTTAATCAATACACCGTACACACTTTAAACAATACACCGTACTCACTTTAAACAACACACTATACTCACTTTAAACAGTACACCGTACTCACTTTAAACCCACACTGTACTCACTTTAAACAACACACTGTACTCACTGTAAACAACACATCGCACTCACTTTAAACAACACACGATACTCACTTTAAACAATACATCATACTCGCTTCAAACAACACACCGTCATCTAAACAACACATCTCACTCACTTTAAACAACACACCATACTCACTTTAAACAATACACCGTACTCACTTTAAACAACACACCATACTCACTTTAAACAATACACCGTACTCACTTTAAACAACACACCGCACTCACTTTAAACAACACACAGTACTCACTTCAAACAACACACAGTACTCACTTTAAACAATACACCGCACTCACTTTAAACAACACACCACACTCACTTTAAACAACACACCGCACTCACTTTAAACAGTACACCGCACTCACTTTAAACAATACACCGTACTCACTTTAAACAACCCACCGCACTCACTTTAAACAATACACCGCACTCACTTTAAACAGTACACCGTACTCACTTTAAACAGTACACCGCACTCACTTTAAACAACACACCGCACTCACTTTAAACAATACACCGCACTCACTTTAAACAATACACCGTACTCACTTTAAACAGTACACCGTACTCACTTTAAACAGTACACCGCATTCACTTTAAACAACACACCGCACTCACTTTAAACAACCCACCGCACTCACTTTAAACAACCCACCGCACTCACTTTAAACAATACACCGCACTCACTTTAAACAACACACAGTACTCACTTCAAACAACACACAGTACTCACTTTAAACAATACACCGCACTCACTTTAAACAACACACCGCACTCACTTTAAACAACACACCGCACTCACTTTAAACAGTACACCGTACTCACTTTAAACAATACACTGCACTCACTTTAAACAGTACACCGTACTCACTTTAAACAGTACACCGCACTCACTTTAAACAACACACCGCACTCACTTTAAACAATACACCGCACTCACTTTAAACAATACACCGTACTCACTTTAAACAGTACACCGTACTCACTTTAAACAGTACACCGCACTCACTTTAAACAACACACCGCACTCACTTTAAACAACCCACCGTACTCACTTTAAACAATACACCGTACTCACTTTAAACAGTACACCGTACTCACTTTAAACAGTACACCGCACTCACTTTAAACAACACACCGCACTCACTTTAAACAACCCACCGTACTCACTTTAAACAATACACCGTACTCACTTTAAACAATACACCGCACTCACTTTAAACAATACACCGTACTCACTTTAAACAATACACGGCACTCACTTTAAACAACACACCGCACTCACTTTAAACAGTACACCGCACTCACTTTAAACAACACACCGCACTCACTTTAAACAATACACCGCACTCACTTTAAACAATACACCGTACTCACTTTAAACAATACACGGCACTCACTTTAAACAACACACCGTACTCACTTTAAACAATACACCGCACTCACTTTAAACAATACACCGTACTCACTTTAAACAATACACGGCACTCACTTTAAACAATACACCGTACTCACTTTAAACAACACACCGTACTCACTTTAAACAATACACCGCACTCACTTTCAACAATACACCGTACTCACTTTAAACAACCCACCGCACTCACTTTAAACAATACACCGCATTCACTTGAAACAACCCACCGCACTCACTTTAAACAATACACCGCACTCACTTTAAACAATACACCGCACTCACTTTAAACACTACACCGCACTCACTTTAAACAATACACCGCACTCACTTTAAACAACACACCGTACTCACTTTAAACAACACACCACACTGACTTTGAACAACACACCGCACTCACTTTAAACAACACACCGCACTCACTTTAAACAACACACCGCACTCACTTTAAACAATACACCGTACTCACTTTAAACAACACACCGTACTCACTTTAAACAACACACCACACTCACTTTGAACAACACACCGCACTCACTTTAAACAATACACCGCACTCACTTTAAACAGTACACCGTACTCACTTTAAACAACACACCGTACTCACTTTAAACAACACACCACACTCACTTTGAACAACACACCGCACTCACTTTAAACAGTACACCGCACTCACTTTAAACAACCCACCGCACTCACTTTAAACAACACACCGCACTCACTTTAAACAGTACACCGCACTCACTTTAAACAACCCACCGCACTCACTTTAAACAATACACCGCACTCACTTTAAACAATACACCGCACTCACTTTCAACAACCCACTGCACTCACTTTAAACAACACACCGCACTCACTTTAAACAACACACCGCACTCACTTTAAACAACACACCGTACTCACTTCAAACAATACACCGCACTCACGTTAAACAACACACCGTACTCACTTTAAACAACCCACCGTACTCACTTTAAACAACACACCGCACTCACTTTAAACAACACACCGCACTCACTTTAAACAACACACCGTACTCACTTGAAACAACACACCGCACTCACGTTAAACAACACACCGTACTCACTTTAAACAACCCACCGTACTCACTTTAAACAACACACCGCACTCACTTTAAACAATACACCGCACTCACTTTAAACAATACACCGCACTCACTTTAAACAACACACCATACTCACTTTAAACAATACACTGCACTCACTTTAAACAACATACCGCACTCACTTTAAACAACACACCGCACTCACTTTAAACAACACACCGCACTCACTTTAAACAACACACCGTACTCACTTTAAACAATACACCGCACTCACTTTAAACAACACACCGTACTCACTTTAAACAATACACCGCACTCACTTTAAACAACACACCGTACTCACTTTAAACAACACACCACACTCACTTTGAACAACACACCGCACTCACTTTAAACAATACACCGCACTCACTTTAAACAACACACCGCACTCACTGTAAACAATACACCGCACTCACTTTAAACAACACACCGCACTCACTTTAAACAACCCACCGCACTCACTTTAAACAACACTCCGCACTCACTGTAAACAACACACCGCACTCACTTTAAACAATGCACCGCACTCACTTTAAACAACACACCGTACTCACTTTAAACAACACACCGTACTCACTTTAAACAACACACCGCACTCACTTTAAACAATACACCGTACTCACTTTAAACAACCCACCGCACTCACTTTAAACAATACACCGCACTCACTTTAAACAATACACCGTACTCACTTTAAACAACACACCGTACTCACTTTAAACAATACACCGCACTCACTTTAAACAACACACCGCACTCACTTTAAACAATACACCGCACTCACTTTAAACAACACACCGTACTCACTTTAAACAATACACCGCACTCACTTTAAACAACACACCGCACTCACTTTAAACAACACACCGCACTCACTTTAAACAATACACCGCACTCACTTTAAACAATACACCGTACTCACTTTAAACAATGCACCGCACTCACTTTAAACAATACACCGTACTCACTTTAAACAATACACCGTACTCACTTTAAACAACCCACCGCACTCACTTTAAACAATACACCGCACTCACTTGAAACAACCCACTGCACTCACTTTAAACAATACACCGCACTCACTTTAAACAATACACCGTACTCACTTTAAACAACACACCGTACTCACTTTAAACAATACACCGCACTCACTTTAAACAATACACCGCACTCACTTTAAACAATACACCGCACTCACTTTAAACAACACACCGTACTCACTTTAAACAACACACCACACTCACTTTGAACAACACACCGCACTCACTTTAAACAACACACCGCACTCACTTTAAACAACACACCGCACTCACTGTAAACAATACACCGCACTCACTTTAAACAAGACACCGCACTCACTTTAAACAACCCACCGCACTCACTTTAAACAACACACCGCACTCACTTTAAACAACACACCGCACTCACTGTAAACAACACACCGCACTCACTTTAAACAACACACCGTACTCACTTTAAACAACACACCACACTCACTTTAAACAATACACCGCACTCACTTTAAACAACACACCGCACTCACTTTAAACAACACACCGTACTCACTTTAAACAACACACCGCACTCACTTTAAACAATACACCGCACTCACTTTAAACAGTACACCGTACTCACTTTAAACAACACACCGCACTCACTGTAAACAACACACCGCACTCACTTTGAACAACACACCGCACTCACTTTAAACAGTACACCGCACTCACTTTAAACAACCCACCGCACTCACTTTAAACAACACACCGCACTCACTTTAAACAACCCACCGCACTCACTTTAAACAATACACCGCACTCACTTTAAACAATACACCGCACTCACTTTCAACAACCCACTGCACTCACTTTAAACAACACACCACACTCACTTTAAACAATACACCGCACTCACTTTAAACAACACACCGTACTCACTTTAAACAACACACCACACTCACTTTGAACAACACACCGCACTCACTTTAAACAATACACCGCACTCACTTGAAACAACACACCGCACTCACTGTAACCAATACACCGCACTCACTTTAAACAACACACCGCACTCACTTTAAACAACCCACCGCACTCACTTTAAACAACACACCGCACTCACTGTAAACAACACACCGCACTCACTTTAAACAATACACCGTACTCACTTTAAACAACACACCACACTCACTTTAAACAATACACCGCACTCACTTTAAACAACACACCGTACTTACTTTAAACACTACACCGCACTCACTTTAAACAATACACCGCACTCACTTTAAACAACACACCGCACTCACTTTAAACAACACACCGTACTCACTTTAAACAACCCACCGCACTCACTTTAAACAATACACCGCACTCACTTTAAACAATACACCGTACTCACTTTAAACAACACACCGTACTCACTTTAAACAATACACCGCACTCACTTTAAACAACACACCGCACTCACTTTAAACAATACACCGCACTCACTTTAAACAACACACCGTACTCACTTTAAACAATACACCGCACTCACTTTAAACAACACACCGCACTCACTTTAAACAACACACCGCACTCACTTTAAACAATACACCGCACTCACTTTAAACAATACACCGTACTCACTTTAAACAACACACCACACTCACTTTAAACAATACACCGCACTCACTTTAAACAACACACCGCACTCACTTTAAACAACACACCGTACTCACTTTAAACAACACACCGCACTCACTTTAAACAATACACCGCACTCACTTTAAACAATACACCGCACTCACTTTAAACAGGACACCGTACTCACTTTAAACAACACACCGCACTCACTGTAAACAACACACCACACTCACTTTGAAGAACACACCGCACTCACTTTAAACAGTGCACCGCACTCACTTTAAACAACCCACCGCACTCACGTTAAACAACACACCGCACTCACTTTAAACAACCCACCGCACTCACTTTAAACAATACACCGCACTCACTTTAAACAATACACCGCACTCACTTTCAACAACCCACTGCACTCACTTTAAACAACACACCGCACTTACTTTAAACAACACACCGCACTCACTTTAAACAACACACCGCACTCACTTTAAACAACACACCGTACTCACTTTAAACAATACACCGCACTCACTTTAAACAACACACCGTACTCACTTTAAACAACCCACCGTACTCACTTTAAACAGCACACCGCACTCACTTTAAACAATACACCGTACTCACTTGAAACAACCCACCGCACTCACTTTAAACAACCCACCGCACTCACTTTAAACAATACACCGCACTCACTTTAAACAATACACCGCACTCACTTTAAACAACCCACCGCACTCACTTTAAACAACACACCGCACTCACTGTAAACAACACACCGCACTCACTTTAAACAATACACCGTACTCACTTTAAACAACACACCACACTCACTTTAAACAACACACCGCACTCACTTTAAACAACACACCGTACTCACTTTAAACAATACACCGCACTCACTTTAAACAACACACCGTACTCACTTTAAACAACCCACCGTACTCACTTTAAACAACACACCGCACTCACTTTAAACAATACACCGTACTCACTTTAAACAACCCACCGCACTCACTTTAAACAATACACCGCACTCACTTTAAACAATACACCGTACTCACTTTAAACAACACACCGTACTCACTTTAAACAATACACCGCACTCACTTTAAACAACACACCACACTCACTTTAAACAATACACCGCACTCACTTTAAACAACACACTGTACTCACTTTAAACAATACACCGCACTCACTTTAAACAATACACCGTACTCACTTTAAACAATACACCGCACTCACTTTAAACAATACACCGTACTCACTTTAAACAATACACGGCACTCACTTTAAACAATACACCGTACTCACTTTAAACAACACACCGTACTCACTTTAAACAATACACCGCACTCACTTTAAACAATACACCGTACTCACTTTAAACAACCCACCGCACTCACTTTAAACAATACACCGTACTCACTTTAAACAACACACCGTACTCACTTTAAACAATACACCGCACTCACTTTAAACAATACACCGCACTCACTTTAAACAACACACCGTACTCACTTTAAACAACACACCACACTCACTTTGAACAACACACCGCACTCACTTTAAACAACACACCGCACTCACTTTAAACAACACACCGCACTCACTGTAAACAATACACCGCACTCACTTTAAACAATACACCGCACTCACGTTAAACAACCCACCGTACTCACTTTAAACAACACACCGCACTCACTTTAAACAACACACCGCACTCACTGTAAACAACACACCGCACTCACTTTAAACAATACACCGTACTCACTTTAAACAACACACCACACTCACTTTAAACAATACACCGCACTCACTTTAAACAACACACCGCACTCACTTTAAACAATACACTGTACTCACTTTAAACAACACAGCGTACTCACTTTAAACAACACACCACACTCACTTTGAACAACACACCGCACTCACTTTAAACAATACACCGCACTCACTTTAAACAGTACACCGTACTCACTTCAAACAACACACTGTACTCACTTTAAACAACACACCGCACTCACTTTAAACAGTACACCGCACTCACTTTAAACAACCCACCGCACTCACTTTAAACAACACACCGCACTCACTTTAAACAGTACACCGCACTCACTTGAAACAACCCACCGCACTCACTTTAAACAATACACCGCACTCACTTGAAACAATACACCGCACTCACTTTAAACAACACACTGCACTCACTTTAAACAATACACCGCACTCACTTTAAACAACCCACCGTACTCACTTTAAACAACACACCGCACTCACTTTAAACAATACACCGTACTCACTTTAAACAACCCACCGCACTCACTTTAAACAATACACCACACTCACTTTAAACAACACACCGCACTCACTTTAAACAGTACACCGCACTCACTTGAAACAACCCACCGTACTCACTTTAAACAACACACCGCACTCACTTTAAACAGTACACCGCACTCACTTGAAACAACCCACCGTACTCACTTTAAACAACACACCGCACTCACTTTAAACAGTACACCGCACTCACTTGAAACAACCCACCGTACTCACTTTAAACAACACACCGCACTCACTTTAAACAGTACACCTCACTCACTTTAAACAACCCACCGTACTCACTTTAAACAACACACTGCACTCACTTTAAACAATACACCGCACTCACTTTAAACAACCCACCGTACTCACTTTAAACAACACAACGCACTCACTTTAAACAATACACCGTACTCACTTTAAACAACCCACCGCACTCACTTTAAACAATACACCACACTCACTTTAAACAACACACCGTACTCACTTTAAACAATACACTGCACTCACTTTAAACAACATACCGCACTCACTTTAAACAACACACCGCACTCACTTTAAACAACACACCGCACTCACTTTAAACAACACACCGTACTCACTTTAAACAATACACCGCACTCACTTTAAACAACACACCGTACTCACTTTAAACAACACACCGCACTCACTGTAAACAATACACCGCACTCACTTTAAACACTACACCGCACTCACTTTAAACAACCCACCGTACTCACTTTAAACAACACACCGCACTCACTTTAAACAACACACCGCACTCACTGTAAACAACACACCGCACTCACTTTAAACAATACACCGTACTCACTTTAAACAACACACCACACTCACTTTAAACAATACACCGCACTCACTTTAAACAACACACCGCACTCACTTTAAACAATACACTGTACTCACTTTAAACAACACACCGCACTCACTTCAAACAACACACCGCACTCACTTCAAACAACACACCGTACTCACTTTAAACAATACACCTCACTCACTTTAAACAACACACCGTACTCACTTTAAACAACCCACCGTACTCACTTTAAACAACACACTGCACTCACTTTAAACAATACACCGTACTCACTTTAAACAACCCACCGTACTCACTTTAAACAACACACCGCACTCACTTTAAACAATACACCGCACTCACTTTAAACAATACACTGTACTCACTTTAAACAACACACCGCACTCACTTTAAACAATACACCGCACTCACTTTAAACAACACACCGCACTCACTTTAAACAATACACTGTACTCACTTTAAACAACACACCGCACTCACTTTAAACAACACACCGCACTCACTTCAAACAACACACCGTACTCACTTTAAACAATACACCTCACTCACTTCAAACAACACACCGTACTCACTTTAAACAACCCACCGTACTCACTTTAAACAACACACCGCACTCACTTTAAACAATACACCGTACTCACTTTAAACAACCCACCGTACTCACTTTTAACAACACACCGCACTCACTTTAAACAACACACCGTACTCACTTTAAACAACCCACCGCACTCACTTTAAACAATACACCGCACTCACTTTAAACAACACACCGTACTCACTTTAAACAATACACTGCACTCACTTTAAACAACATACCGCACTCACTTTAAACAACACACCGCACTCACTTTAAACAACACACCGCACTCACTTTAAACAACACACCGTACTCACTTTAAACAATACACTGCACTCACTTTAAACAACACACCGCACTCACTTTAAACAACACACCGCACTCACTGTAAACAATACACCGCACTCACTTTAAACACTACACCGCACTCACTTTAAACAACCCACCGTACTCACTTTAAACAACACAACGCACTCACTTTGAACAACACACCGCACTCACTGTGAACAACACACCGCACTCACTTTAAACAATACACCGTACTCACTTTAAACAACACACCACACTCACTTTAAACAATACACCGCACTCACTTTAAACAACACACCGCACTCACTTTAAACAATACACTGTACTCACTTTAAACAACACACCACACTCACTTTGAACAACACACCGCACTCACTTTAAACAATACACCGCACTCACTTTAAACAGTACACCGTACTCACTTTAAACAACACACCGTACTCACTTTAAACAACACACCACACTCACTTTGAACAACACACCGCACTCACTTTAAACAGTACACCGCACTCACTTTAAACAACCCACCGCACTCACTTTAAACAATACACCGCACTCACTTTAAACAACACACCGTACTCACTTTAAACAACACACCGCACTCACTTTAAACAGTACACCGCACTCACTTTAAACAACCCACCGCACTCACTTTAAACAATACACCGCACTCACTTGAAACAATACACCGCACTCACTTTCAACAACCCACTGCACTCACTTTACACAACACACCGCACTCACTTTAAACAACACACCGCACTCACTTTAAACAATACACCGCACTCACTTTAAACAACCCACCGTACTCACTTTAAACAACACACCGCACTCACTTTAAACAATACACCGTACTCACTTTAAACAACCCACCGCACTCACTTTAAACAATACACCGCACTCACTTTAAACAACACACCGTACTCACTTTAAACAATACACTGCACTCACTTTAAACAACATACCGCACTCACTTTAAACAACACAGCGCACTCACTTTAAACAACACACCGCACTCACTTTAAACAACACACCGTACTCACTTTAAACAATACACCGCACTCACTTTAAACAACACACCGCACTCACTTTAAACAACACACCGCACTCACTGTAAACAATACACCGCACTCACTTTAAACACTACACCGCACTCACTTTAAACAACCCACCGTACTCACTTTAAACAACACACCGCACTCACTTTAAACAACCCACCGCACTCACTTTAAACAACACACCGCACTCACTTTAAACAGTACACCGCACTCACTTTAAACAACCCACCGCACTCACTTTAAACAATACACCGCACTCACTTGAAACAATACACCGCACTCACTTTCAACAACCCACTGCACTCACTTTACACAACACACCGCACTCACTTTAAACAACACACCGCACTCACTTTAAACAACACACCGTACTCACTTTAAACAATACACCTCACTCACTTTAAACAACACACCGTACTCACTTTAAACAACCCACCGTACTCACTTTAAGCAACACACCGCACTCACTTTAAACAATACACCGCACTCACTTTAAAGAACACACCGCACTCACTGTAAACAACACACCGCACTCACTGTAAACAACACACCGCACTCACTTTAAACAATACACCGTACTCACTTTAAACAACACACCACACTCACTTTAAACAATGCACCACACTCACTTTAAACAATACACCGCACTCACTTTAAACAACACACCGTACTCACTTTAAACAATACACCGCACTCACTTTCAACAATACATCGTACTCACTTTAAATAACACACCGTACTCACTTTAAACAACACACCGCACTCACTTTAAACAACACACCACACTCACTTTAAACAACACACCGCACTCACTTTAAACAACACACCGTACTCACTTTAAACAACACAACACACTCACTTTAAACAACACACCGCACTCACTTTAAACAACACACCGCACTCACTTTAAACAACATACCGCACTCACTTTAAACAACACACCGCACTCACTTTAAACAATACACCGCACTCACTTTAAACAATACACCGCACTCACTTTAAACAATACACCGCACTCACTTTAAACAATACACCGCACTCACTGTAAACAACACACCGCACTCACTTTAAACAACCCACCGCACTCACTTTCAACAACCCACTGCACTCACTTTAAACAACACACCGCACTCACTTTAAACAGTACACCGCACTCACTTTAAACAACCCACTGCACTCACTTTAAACAATACACCGCACTCACTTTAAACAATACACCGCACTCACTTTCAACAACCGACTGCACTCACTTTAAACAACACACCGCACTCACTTTAAACAGTACTCCGTACTCACTTTAAACAACCCACCGCACTCACTTTGAACAATACACCGCACTCACTTTAAACACTACACCGCACTCACTTTAAACAATACACCGCACTCACTTTAAACAATACACCGCACTCACTTTAAACAACACACCGTACTCACTTTAAACAACCCACCACACTCACTTTAAACAATACACCGCACTCACTTTAAACAATACACCGCACTCACTTTAAACAATACACCGCACTCACTTTAAACAATACACCGCACTCACTTTAAACAACACACCGTACTCACTTTAAACAACCCACCACACTCACTTTAAACAATACACCGCACTCACTTTAAACAATACACCGCACTCACTTTAAACAATACACCGCACTCACTTTAAACAACACACCGCACTCACTTTAAACAACCCACCGCACTCACTTTAAACAATACACCGCACTCACTTTAAACAATACACCGCACTCACTTTAAACAACACACCGTACTCACTTTAAACAATACACCGCACTCACTTTAAACAACACACCGCACTCACTTTAAACAACACACCGCACTCACTTTAAACAATACACCGCACTCACTTTAAACAACACACCGCACTCACTGTAAACAATACACCGCACTCACTTGAAACAATACACCGCACTCACTTTAAACAACACACCGCACTCACTTTAAACAGTACACCGCACTCACTTTAAACAACCCACCGTACTCACTTTAAACAATACACCGCACTCACTTTAAACAACCCACCGCACTCACTTTAAACAACCCACCGCACTCACTTTAAACAATACACCGCACTCACTTTAAACAATACACCGCACTCACTTTAAACAACCCACCGCACTCACTTTAAACAATACACCGCACTCACTTTAAACAACACACCGCACTCACTTTAAACAGTACACCGTACTCACTTTAAACAATACACCGCACTCACTTTAAACAGTACACCGTACTCACTTTAAACAATACACCGTACTCACTTTAAACAGTGCACCGCACTCACTTTAAACAACCCACCGCACTCACTTTAAACAATACACCGCACTCACTTTAAACAATACACCACACTCACTTTAAACAATACACCGCACTCACTTTGAACAACCCACCGTACTCACTTCAAACAATACACCGCACTCACTTTAAACAACACACCACACTCACTTTAAACAATACACCGCACTCACTTTAAACAACACACCGTACTCACTTTAACCAAACACCGTACTCACTTTCAACAACACACCTCACTCACTTTAAACAATACACTGTAATCTAAACAATACATCTCACTCACTTTAAACATTACACCGTACTCACTTTAAACAATACACTGCACTCACTGTAAACAACACACCGTACTCACTTTAAACAATACACCTTACTCACTTCAAACAACACACCGTACTCACTTGAAACAACACACCATACTCACTTCAAACAGCACACCGTACTCACTTTAAACAGTACACCGCACTCACTTTAAACAATACACCGCACTCACTTTAAACAACACACCTCACTCACTTTAAACAATACACTGTAATCTAAACAATACATCTCACTCACTTTAAACAATACACCGTACTCACTTTAAACAATACACCGCACTCACTTTAAACAACACACCGTACTCACTTCAAACAGCACACCGTACTCACTTTAAACAATACACCGTACTCTCTTCAAACAACACACCGTACTCACTTTAAACAATACATCATACTCACTTTAAACAACACACCAGACTCACTTTAACCACACACCGCACTCACTTTAAACAACACACCGCACTCACTTTGAACAACACACCGCACTCACTTTAAACAACACACCGCACTCACTTTAAACAATACACCGCACTCACTTTAAACAATACACCGCACTCACTTTAAACAACACACCGTACTCACTTTAAACAATACACCGTACTCACTTCAAACAACACACCGTACTCACTTTAAACAATACACCGCACTCACTTTAAACAACACACCGTACTCACTTTAAACAGTACACCGCACTCACTTTAAACAATACACCGCACTCACTTTAAACAACACACCGTACTCACTTTAAACAACACACCGTACTCACTTTAAACAGTACACCGCACTCACTTTAAACAATACACCGCACTCACTTTAAACAACACACCGTACTCACTTTAAACAGTACACCGCACTCACTTTAAACAATACACCGCACTCACTTTAAACAACACACCGTACTCACTTTAAACAGTACACCGCACTCACTTTAAACAATGCACCGCACTCACTTTAAACAACACACCGCACTCACTTTAAACAACACACCTTACTCACTTTAACCAAACACCGCACTCACTTTCAACAACACACCTCACTCACTTTAAACAATACACTGTAATCTAAACAATACATCTCACTCACTTTAAACAA
Organism: Heptranchias perlo; assembly: GCF_035084215.1. Classification (NCBI taxonomy): domain Eukaryota; kingdom Metazoa; phylum Chordata; class Chondrichthyes; order Hexanchiformes; family Hexanchidae; genus Heptranchias; species Heptranchias perlo. Next base: position 31,962 of record NW_027138448.1, read on the forward strand.
TACACCGTACTCACTTTAAACAATACACTGCACTCACTGTGAACAACACACCGTACTCACTTCAAACAATACACCGTACTCACTTCAAACAACACACCGTACTCACTTTAAACAACACACCATACTCACTTCAAACAGCACACCGTACTCACTTTAAACAGTACACCGCACTCACTTTAAGCAATACACAGCACTCACTTTAAACAACACACCTCACTCACTTTCAACAATACACTGTAATCTAAACAATACATCTCACTCACTTTAAACAATACACCGTACTCACTTTAAACAACACACCGCACTCACTTTAAACAACACACCGTACTCACTTCAAACAGCACACCGTACTCACTTTAAACAATACACCGTACTCTCTTCAAACAACACACCGTACTCACTTTAAACAATACACCATACTCACTTTAAACAACACACCAGACTCACTTTAAACAATACACCGCACTCACTTTAAACAATACACTGTAATCTAAACAATACATCTCACTCACTTTAAACAACACGCTATACTCACTCTAAACAATACACAGTACTCACTTTGAACAACACATTGCACTCCCTTTAAACAATACATCGAGTTATACGAGTCTGCAGCAGAGAAACAGGCCATTCGGCCCAACTGCTGTGTGCCGGCGTTTATGCTCCGCATGAGCCTCCTCCCACCCATCTTCATCTAACCCTATCAGCATACCCTTCTATTCCTTTCTCCCTCATGTGCTTATCTAGCTGCCCCTTGAATGCATCTATGCTATTTGCCTCAACATCTCCTTGTGGTAGCGCGTTCCACATTTTTACCACTCTTTGGGTAAGGACGTTTCTCCTGAATCCCCTCCTGGATTTACTCGTGATTATCTTATATTGATGACCTCCAGTTTTGCACTCCCCCACAAGTGGAAACATTTTCTCCACGACTCCCCTATCAAACCCTTTCATTACCTTAAAGAACTCTATCAGGTCACCCCTCAGCCTTCTCTTTTCTAAAGAAAAGAGCCCCAGCCTGCTCAGCTTTTCCCGATAAGTATATCCTCTCAGTTCTGGTATCACCCTTGTGAATCTTTTTTGCACCTTCTCCAATGCATCTATACCCTTTTTAAAAAACGGAGACCAGGGGTCTGATATTAGGAGGGAGGCGGGTTGGCAGCGGGGGGTCGACTGGACGCGTGGGTAATGCGCCCAGTGAAATCCGCACGCGATCGCAGCCTAATTGAAGGTACTTACGCATGCTTCCGGATTTCCCGTTGCAGACCTGCGCAGCGGGTGCACTGCGCACCCGCATCACAGGCTGTCAGCAGGAGGAGCCCTATTTAAAGGGGCAGTCCTCCAATGCTCCTCCTGTAGCAAAGAACCAAATTGACAGCATGGAGCAGCCCAGAGGCAAGGCAGCTCCAATGTGCTCAGACTCCTCACTCCAGGTGCTGCTCGATGGGGTCAGGAGGAGGAGGAAACGTTTTTCCCAGTGGACGGGAGGAAGTGGCTGCCTCTGCCATCAAGAAGGTCTGACTCGAGATGGCAGAGGAGGTCACCAGCAGCAGTAACATCTCCCGAACCTGGGTCCAGTGCAGGAAGCGCTTTAATGACCTAACCAGGTCAGCCAAAATGAGTATACTTAAGCATTGTCCCACACTCCGTCTTCCACATCACCTCCACCACCACACAACTCCTTCTGCACTGCCACCACAACGCTCTCGCATCACTCCTCAAATCCACTCAACCATCATCCTCACATCCACTCAACCATCATCCTCACCTTGCCTGCACTTACTCACCGTCCCACTTCCCATTCGAACACTACCATGCAACCCAATCCTCATACAATCTCATGGCTATGTTTCACACGCATCCTCCCATGCATCTCCCTCACAGTCACCCCCACCCACACCAATGCATGGGTCACTATGCAACCATCACTCAATCACACCTCTCTGTGTTTTGCCTTGATAGGAGAAGAGATGCCAGAAGGCCCAGGAAAGGGATGATGTCAAAAGGGGACATTGAAGTGGGGACGCCACTCAAAGCGCTCCCACGTCTCACCCGTTGCCCCCCTTTCAACCAGTACCCGCAATGCTGCCCCCTCTCCAGGTGGCCGAGTCTGCCCCTGCACAGGTGCAAGTGGAGCAGTCTTTGGAGGGGCCCTCATGGGCACCAAAACCCAGAAGGCATCCGCGCAAAGCATCTCATCGGTCAGGGCATGGACAAGAGCAACCTGCCACTACCTCTGCTGAAGCCACAGGGGTCGCACCATGTAGGGGTTCCTGTAAAAGTAAGTCTAAGGTTTTGTGAGCACAAAGGGGATGCACAAGGGTGTAAGACAAAATGTCATGTTTTTCATTTAGTTTTGTTTGTTTTGCCAAGCATATTAAAATTTGTTATCACCACTACTGCCACGTCTTTGCAAATCTTGTCTGGTTTGTGCAATAATTCCCTTTCCTGAGGATCACAATGAAGACCCACAACTGATGCCACCCATTGTGTCACTGCAGAGTGGGTGTAGGTGTATTTGCAGGGCTCTTTTGTGCAGATGACTGAGAGACGCCGGCGATGTCCCCGGTGGCACCCTGGAAGGATCCAGAGGAGAAGTTGTTGAGGGCAGAGGTGACTTTGACAGCGACAGGTAAGAAGATGGTGCTTGGGCCAGCTGAGGGCAGCTTGGCATCAAGGAGGCTGCAGATGTCCACAACTACATGTTGAGTGACTCTGAGCCTCCGTGTGCACTGCTCGTCAGAGAGGTCCAGGAAGCTGAGCCTCAGTCTGTAGACTCTGTGGCGAGGATAGTGCCCTCTGCGATGCATCTCTCTCTGCGGTTGCCCTCCCTCCTACTGTGCAGGTGGATGTGTCACAGCACTGTGTTGTGGAGCTCCACGTGTCAGAGGTGGCCGGCGAGGCTGGTGATGCTGTTCGTCATCCGATGAGGTCATGACTGCAGCTATGGCGGCCCCCGTCTGCAAGATGTATGTTTGAGGGGGTCCGCAAGGTAGGTAAATGTGTATGCATACCAGAGTTGAGGTTCCAAGTTTGTGAATTTTTGTGTTAGGAGGAGGGTGGTGCAGGCCAAACTATGTCCAAAGTGACAGAGTGGCCTCCTGCAATGAGTGAGGGTCTCCCCCGCCCCCCCACCACCCCCAACCTGTCAAATGGACCTTTGCAGTTCTCACAGGTTGGTGGCTGCAACACGTCTGTTTCAACTGGGCGTGTTTCCCCCAGTACGGGAAAAAGCTCAGTTGATATGAAAATCCCACTCCTCCTAAAATATCCTCCCAATCAGGTCTGCAAACGACCTGAACTATCTAATTAATTGGTTTAATTGGGATCCCGCCGGCTTTAATTGCCGGTGGGAGTCCCGCATGCGGGGGCTGCGCGCGCATCTAGGAATCTCAAATTTTAGCAGCCCCTCCGCCACGAACGCACCCACTCGACCATCTGAAAATCGACCCCCAGAGCTGTGCACAATACTGCAAGTGTGTTCTAACCAAGGTTCTATAAAAGTTTAGCATAACTTCCCTGCTTTTCAATTCTGTCCCTATAGAAATGAACCCCAGTGCTTGGTTTGCCTTTTTTATGGCCTTATTATCCTGTGTCGCTACTTTTAGTGATTTGTGTATTTGTACCCCTTGATCTCTCTGCTCCTCAACCCATTTAGACTTATTATCCAAGCAGTGTGTGGCCTCCTTATTCTTCCTACCAAAATGTACCACCTCACACTTATCTATATTGAAATTTATTTGCCAACTACACGCCCATTCTCCACGTTTATTAATGCCATCTTGCATTTTGATGCATTCTTCCTTTGTTTTAACTACAAACTCCAATTTGGTGTTGTTCACAAATTTGCACCACTTATATCTTTTGCCTGTCTGAGTAGCCACCCTTAACCCCTACTCTCTATTTTCTGCTTTGTCGCCAGCTTGTTATTCATTCTGCTACCTGTCCCTTGACTCCACATGCTCTGACCTTAGTCATGAGTCTACAATGCATTATCTTATCGAAGGCCTTTTGAAAATCCAAATATATTACATCTACTGTATTACCCTTGTCTACTCTTCCTGTTACTTCTTCAAAAAATTCAATAAGGTTGGTCAAGCATGACTTTCCTTTCTGAAATCCGTGCTGACTACTCTTTATTATATTTTTGTTTTCTGGATGTTTTTCTATTATTTCTTTGAATAAAGATTCCATTATCTTTCCTACTACTGACATTAAGCTAATTGGCCCATAGTCCCCTGGACTTGTCCTATCTCCCTTTTTAAATATAGGAATCACATTAGCTGTCTGCCAGTCCTCTGGTGAATTTTTATATATATGTAATAGTGCCTTTGCTATCTCTTCCCTAACTTATTTTAATATATGCGGATGCAATCCATCTGGACCAGGAGTTTTATCCTCTCTAAGTTTGATTAGTTTATCAATTATCAATTATCTCCCCCCTTTCTATCTTAAATGTCTTTATATCTTTTTTGATCTCTCCTTCTAATGTCATGCCCACCTTGTTAGTCTCCCTGGTAAATACTGAGGCAAAGTAACTATTCAATATTTCTGCCATTTCGCTGTCATTACCTGTGAGTTTATCTTGTGCATCCCTATCCTGATTTTTCTTTTGTTATTTATGTGTCTGTAGAATACTTTATTTCTTTTTTGCATTCCTTGAAAATTTAATTTTGTAGTTCCACTTTGCTTTCCTAATTGTTTTGTTGACTTCCCTGCTAACCTCTTTGTATTCCCTTTTGTCATTCTCTCCTTTATTGTCTATGTACTTAGAGTATGCCTTTTTCTTTGTTTTCAGTTTTACCCTTATCTCTTTGTTTTTTTTTATTCGTTCACGGGATGTGGGCGTCGCTGGTGAGGCCAGCATTTATTGCCCATCCCCAATTGCCCTTGAGAAGGTGGTGGTGAGCCGCCTTCTTGAACCGCTGCAGTCCATGTGGTGAAGGTTCTCCCACTGTGCTGTTAGGAAGGGAGTTCCAGGATTTTGATCCAGCGACAATGAAGGAACGGCGATATATTTCTAAGTCGGGATGGTGTGTGACTTGGAGGGGAACGTGCAGGTGGTAGTGTTCCCATGTGCCTGCTGCTCTTGTCCTTCTAGGTGGTAGAGGTCGCGGGTTTGGGAGGTGCTGTCGAAGAAGCCTTGGCGAGTTGCTGCAGTGCATCCTGTGGATGGTACACACTGCAGCCACTGTGCACCGGTGGTGAAGGGAGTGAATGTTTAGGGTGGTGGATGGGGTGCCAATCAAGCGGGCTGCTTTATCTTGGATGGTGTCGAGCTTCTTGAGTGTTGTTGGAGCTGCACTCATCCAAGCAAGTGGCGAGTATTCCATCACACTCCTGACTTGTGCCTTGTAGATGGTGGAAAGGCTTTGGGGAGTCAGGAGGTGAGTCACTCGCTGCAGAATACGCAGCCTCTGCCCTGCTCTCGTAGCCACAGTATTTATATGGCTGGTCCAGTTAAGTTTCTGGTCAATGGTGACCCCCAGGATGTTGATGGTGGGGGATTCGGCAATGGTAATGCCTTCGAATGTCAAGGGGAGGTGGTTAGACTCTCTCTTGTTGGAGATGGTCATTGCCTGCACTTATCTGGCGCGAATGTTACTTGCCACTTATGAGCCCAAGCCTGGATGTTGTCCAGGTCTTGCTGCATGCGGGCTCGCACTGCTTCATTATTTGAGGGGTTGCGAATGGAACTAAACACTGTGCAGTCATCAGCGAACATCCCCATTTCTGACCTTATGATGGAGGGAAGGTCATTGATGAAGCAGCTGAAGATGGTTGTGCCTAGGACACTGCCCTGAGGAACTCCTGCAGCAATGTCCTGGGGCTGAGATAATTGGCCTCCAACAACCACTACCATCTTCCTTTGTGCTAGGTATGACTCCAGCCACTGGAGAGTTTTCCCCCTGATTCCCATTGACTTCAATTTTACGAGGTCTCCTTGGTGCCACACTCGGTCAAATGCTGCCTTGATGTCAAGGGCGGTCACTCTCACCTCACCTCTGGAATTCAGCTCTTTTGTCCATGTTTGGACCAAGGGTGTAATGAGGTCTGGAGCCGAGTGGTCCTGGCGGAACCCAAACTGAGCATCGGTGAGCAGGTTATTGGTGAGTAAGTGCTGCTTGATAGCACTGTCGTCGACACCTTCCATCACTTTGCTGATGATTGAGAGTAGACTGATGGGGCGGTAATTGGCCGGATTGGATTTGTCCTTTTTTTTGTGGACAGGACATACCTGGGCAATTTTCCACATTGTCGGGTAGATGCCAGTGTTGTAGCTGTACTGGAACAGCTTGGCTAGAGGCGCAGCTAGTTCTGGAGCACAAGTCTTCAGCACTACAGCTGGGATGTTGTCGGGGCCCATAGCCTTTGCTGTATCCAGTGCACTCAGCCGTTTCTTGATGTCACGTGGAGTGAATCGAATTGGCCGAAGACTGGCTTCTGTGACGGTGGGGATATCGGGAGGAGGCTGAGATGGATCATCCACTCTGCACTTCTGGCTGAAGATGGTTGCATGGTGTTTCATTATTGGCTAGTTTGTTCTTGTTTTTTTGAGGAATACATATCTCCTGAACTCTATTGATCACTGTTTTAAATATTTCTCACTGCTGTTCTATCTCTTTGTCAAAATTTTTTGATACGCATAATGACTTTAAACAATACACTGTACTCACTTTAAACATAAGGAATCTTACAACACCAGGTTATAGTCCAACAGTTTTATTTGAAAATCACAAGCTTTCGGAGGCTTTCTCCTTCACTCACCTGACGAAGGAGAAAGCCTCCGAAAGCTTGTGATTTTCAAATAAAACTGTTGGACTATAACCTGGTGTTGTAAGATTCCTTACATTTGTACACCCCAGTCCATCACCGGCATCTCCACATCATCACTTTAAACAGACACTACTCATTTTAAACAATACACTGCACTCAAACAATAAAAATTACACTTTAACTTTGTCAACCAAGTAAAAATAGCATTATATCCAAAATGGTGTTGTAAAAGAGTGTACTGTATCGTAGGATAGCGATACTGAGAGAAAAAAAAATCCATTCATAGAGTTCCTACTAATGTAGTGGTTTGAGGACAAAGGTGACTGACTCTGTAACATTAAATCTTTTCATGTGTTGGTTGTTCATGTTCCATGTTGAATGTGATGTGGCCATATGGAGATTCAAGGCTGTGCTAGCAAACCAGCTGCTCAGACTCACTGGGTATTGGGTTACAAGTGCTGTCAATCACTGCAAGCTCACTTTGTCCTACTGCCTCTAACAATTTTCTTTGTTAAAGTAACCACATCAAAAAGCACAGGTGAATCTCCTCAAGCCACTTGGTTTGAGTGTTTTCAACTTTGTTCTGTGTTTTTGTAGTCTTAAGAACAGACAAGGTGATAATCTTCCGTGCTTCAGTTAAGTTTGGCTGGTTATTTTTTGCTGAATCAGCAATAAAATTATATCATATTTATTCACATTTGCTGCCAGGCCATAGTAATCAAATTAAAGAAAGAAAAGAAAGAAGTTGCATTTCACAACCTCAAGACATCTCAAAATGCTTTACAGCCAATTAAGCACTTTTGAAGTGTGTCACTGTTGTGATGTAGGAAATACGGCAGCCAATGTGCACTCAGCAAGGTCCCACAAACAGCAATGAGATAAATGACCAGGTAATTTTGTTTTAGGTTAGCTGAGGAATAAATATTGGCCACGACACCGGGAGAGCTCCCCTGCTCATCTTTGAATAGGACCATAGGATCTTTTACGTCCATCTGAGAGGGCAGATGGGGCTTCGGTTTAACGACAGTGCAGCACTGCTATAAGTCTAATACCATTTGATAAAAAGCAATAAAACTACAAATGCTGCAAAACTGAAGTAAAAGCAAAGTGCTGGACATTTGCAGCAGGTCTGACATCCTCTGTAAAGAGAACTCACTGTTGGAACTCACAATGGGTGTACATCTGAAACGTTAGCCCATCTTTTCTTTTTATAGGTATTATTCCATTTTACGGTGTTATTCCATTGTATAACATGTCACTTGTCAGGGACAATTCAAGTTCAGAATAAGATCTTCTACCTCTCCACCATAGAGATGTTCAGGAATGTAAAGGAGGATGTTTGTATCAGTCAGGTCTAAATGTCTGATGTGAATATCTGGCTGATTTTCACTGAATCCAAGCCTCAATACAAGCATCAGGCAGCAAATGAGTACAGGTACCTCCTCCAGTATATAAATGGACGTAAACCTGTGAGGGTATGACATGTAGTTCAGGTCAGGGTATAAGCAATGATCATAAGTTGGCTTTATGATATTCCACACAGATCATGACTGGAGGTAACAGAAAATCCATTGCATGCAATTTTACTGCAAAAGAGTACATTTCAGGTATCACCACATTTCTTGACCAATTTATTATTACAACATTGGCCTTTCATCATTTGCCACTTTCCCATTCTTCGAGTGGTTCATCAGATTTTGTTAGTGGTCTACTTGTTTAGATCATGCTACAGTCCTTTCCCTTTTGTGTATGTGCAGCTGTGTAAAGATTTTGTGACCACAGGCAATCATGAGCTTTGAAGTCAATGGAGATTGAATACAGAAGCACTACTTTTGATTTACATATTCACTAACCTTGTTAGATATAACCCCAAGCCATATTTCATAGGAAAAAGAGTACATTGATCATTTTTCACTTGCAGGGCAATTCTGGCATGTTTGATCTGCATTCAGTCATCAAAGGCACTAGTTACCCTGTTTTTGTGGGATTATCGCGTGTTAAATTTTTTTATTCTGCCCAAAAATCAATGGGGGATGAATTAATTCACGTCTTTTTTCGGGTGTGAACCGGATGGTGTGCGCGCTGCACGCACCAGGAGAGATCAGCCCACGGACAACCCAAAATTGGGCCATGGCCCTCATCTTAACAATTTGGAGAAGCTGCTTTTGCCTGTCGTGCCTCCAGAGGCAGCTTGCCAATTTGGTACCCTCCAATTTGGGCCGGCTACCTCGCCAGCAGCGACCCTAAGGTAAGTCCTGGGAGGGGGTTCGACATCGAGCCAGCAGTGGCCCGCAGTAGTGCTAAGGACCCGGGAGGAGCAGGAGTGCTATTAAGGTAAGTACATAAATAAAACATCCCTTTTTGGTGGTGGCCTCCGGCGGTCCCTTTAAGGACTGCTAGTTAGGCTGCATGTAGACCAAGTAATCCTGAGGGGAGTAGGAGATGTACTGATGCTCCTCTCCCAGTCACTCTCCTCTGTCGGTCGCCCCCTCTCCCGGTCCCCTTTAATGACTTAACTTTAGGCGACTCAGCGGCCCGATCTTCAAGTCCTCTTCTTTGGTGATCTACCTGGGGACGCCCATTAAGTGTCCGCAGCTCATCAGTTCAATGATAAAGTGGCCCGAAGCCCAATATTACATGCATCTCGGGCCTATCCATTCAGCCACAGGCTCTAAGCCACAATTGCTGCATGACCCAGGGAGTGAATACTTTGGGGAGGTCATGCCCAGATACAAAACTGGAAAGTCATGCAAATCCAAAGTAATTTCCAAAATATAATTAAAGATTTCAGTAAAGAAATTCATAAAACAGCAAATGGATATCATAGGATTGGCTACAAAAGGCAGTAATGTTATCTGGGTCAATAGTGATCGTACAATAAGGATTGCAGAAGACTGTAAAAAACAGCTATGGATTCTCACCAGTACTAAGCCCCCAGTCCCATCACCTCCATCCTTCGCAGTCTCCACTGGCTCCCCATGCCCAGCATGTCGATTTCAAAATCCCTTTCATCACTTTTGATTTCTGGAGTATTCTGGTGGTGGTTTTCTAGTTTCTGATTCTTATATATATATATGCAGGTGGTGGCTTGCACTGGACAAAAAGTGTGAAATTGCAAATTATGTTAAAGTTGTAATTTCTCCTTTAAATCAGGTGTATAAAATTGTGTAATCGTTTTTTTTTAACTGTCAGACATTGTTTAAACTATCTGAAAGGTATCAATATTGTATTTATAGAGTAGTAAGGGATAATAAAGCCTGATAGAATAATTCACAGTGGATTCACATTTAGCAAAACCAAATCTGGAACATTTGAGAATAATTATTAGTGCTGTAGATGGGAGCTAGAAAAATCTAGAAAAAAACATACTTATTTTGATCAGATCTGTCCCCTCCTAGATGCTTCAATCAACATTCAATATTCTGTGATGAGTTTTAATAGTATTTGGATAATGCAGAACAGTTGCATTACTGTCAATGGTAATCCACCCCATCTGACAACGTTACCACATCCTGGACAGTTATTGCATTGAGCACATTAGACCTGAGTCATCCAGCAAAGTAGTTTTGTTTGTTTCGATCTTATTTAGTGCAATCATTACAGTATATCAAGTAAATCAAATCTATTTATAAATAGACTATTCTATGAGAAATTCTGGCATTTTCTCTCTCAGCCTACACTTTGCCACAAATTATATATTCAGAAGCAGTGTAGATGAAAGTAAGCCAGATGCAAGTCCAAGGACTAGTAGCAGGCCAAGGCTGCGGCACTCTATCCATGTGACAAATCAGAGATCAATCTTGTTTCATGTCATAAAAGACTCTGGGGCTGAATGTGCATATAGGAACGTAGGAACAGGAGTAGGCCATTCAGCCCCTCAAGCCTCTTCTGCCATTCAATTAGATCATGGCTGATCACCGCTGGAGGCCGCCACCAAATTGGGAAGTTTATTTTTTATATACTTACCTTAATGCGGAGCCAGGAGAGCATTCCTACTGCTCCCGGTTCCTTAGCACTACTGCGGGCCGCTGCCGGCTTGCGGTCGTCCCCCACCCATTCTCCTCCCTCTCTCCACCACTCCCAGGACTTAACTTAGGGTCGCTGCGAGCTCATGGTCGGCCCCCCTCCCATTCTCCTCTTTTCCCCCCACTCCCAAGACTTACCTTAGTGCCCTTGCTGGTGAGGTAGCCGGCCCAAATTGGTGGACACCAAAGTAAATTATTAAGATGAGGCCTGTAGACCAATTGGGCATAAGACCCCAATTGCAATTGTGAGGTAGCTGCACCATTTGTACCAGGTAGTGAATGGTCTAACCAGCGGTCCTTAAAGGAACCACTGGAGGCCACTCAAAAAATAGGACAAAGAAATTTTTAACTTTTATTTTGTGGGGCCTGGAGGGTCAGGAATGGTACTCCTGACCCCACATAAATACTCCAGCCCATTGCGCAGCCCCTCCTGAATTGCCTTTTGCCGGTTCCGCTGATTGATTTCCAACCTTCCCCAACTGGCGAGCTGTCTCAGAACGCTGGATTGGGGCAAGCAGTTTGCCAGCTGCATATAATTGAGGCCAAGTCTCAAAATAGCACGAGCCTTATGTTGGTTACAATAGATGAGCGGTGCTCCTCCTGCTAACCACCTACTGTGCACCTGAACTGAAAATTAGCCCCTCCATATTTTAACATTCCTTTATTAAGAATCTGTATCTTGTCAGCATTTCAACCACTTCAAAATGGCTTCTGCAGACTGCATTCTGAACGAAATTCTATACTGGTTTGATTTCTCAATGTTGGAGAGAATCCACATCACTGGCTGGTGTGCATTTCCTGGTGGATTGCCCCTTCACACAGAAAGTGTGGAGAGTGATGCATTGGTATCTGTCCCGGTTCATCCCCAACAGTTCGGTAACACAGGACGCTGTGCTCTACAGGCTGTTCCCTGGGACGCACACCAAGACTGATATCAACTGCTGCTGCAAGACCATCAACTCGGTACGGGAGGCCCTTTGGTCTGCCTGAAACCTGCTGGTCTTCCAGCTGAAGGAGCTGTCCACAACCGAGTGTGGCCAACTGGCACGCTCCAAGGTCCAGGAGTACGTGCTGCGGGATGCAATGAAGCGAGGTGCAGCCTACACAAAGGCTCTATGGGAAAAGACCACCATGTAAGGCCATCTGCCTTTGTATTGTACACCATGGGTAAATTTTAACCCCCCAAGAACGGGTGGGTTGGGGGCAGGTGGGAGCTTAAAATAACAGGTTTTTGGAGTGGGACCGCATCCCGGCTCCAACTTGCCCACTTCTGGGTTTAACCCAGGCAGGTTTGTCTGCGTGTGGACAGCAGACACCAGGAAGTGCTTCCCCCACTTAAAGCCAGTAGGCCGATACTTATAAGGGTAATGTACCTCATTGAGATACTTGAGATACTTAATACTTTGTGTGTTGAAATAATAAAATGAATTTAACCTTACCTGTGTGGGTTTCCAATTGATTCCGAATCACGTCAGGTGAAAGCAGACGGGAAGGACTGGATCTATGAGGTGAGTGCTTTTATTGCACTGCTTGTGGGCCCGGAGGAGCAGGAGTGCTTCTTCCAGACCCAACAAGCTCACCTGGCCGACAGGACCCCGCAATCAGCCAACACTCCCTCCCCCCCTCAAAAATCTCCGATGCTGGCTGGACCCCCCGATGTCGTCGCTGACTGACCACCACCCCCGCCCCCCCACTACGATGTCGTCCATGTTTCCCCACCCCCCCACTGATTTTTTCCAGTGCCGATGAGCCCTCTCTCGCCGTCCCGCCCCCCTTCTCTGATTTGCAGCACCTTTCACTGCCGACAGGAGCCAGCCTGTCAATCTGGCTGCCTGGCACGTGGGAAACCCAGAAGCTCAAATACTTACCTTCAATTGAGTTGCGATCGCAGATTGAGACGACTTAATTCTCTTTGGGTTCCCCACACAAGTATCCGTGGACGCGTGGGGTACCCGGTTCGAAGTAAAAATCATCCCCCATGTTTCATAAGAAATGTTCTGTGTTTGAATTGTAATATTGGGATCGTATGGTGTACGATCTGTATTGTATTGTTTTGAATTGTATTGGTTTGGAATTGTGATATTTATTTACTTTGAACTGTATGTATCTTTAAATTCTATAAAATAAAGTAGATTTTGAAATTTTTTTTTAAATGACTGCCTCTTCATGGGCAGATGACTCACCTCTGTTTATAATGGACAATTAAACAGCCCACCCGCATGATGGAAATAATTGATCTGGATCACCTGACAATGATCTGCCCGGATTTAGTCAATTTCACTTTTTTTTTTACAGTTTCATTATTATAGTGCCAGGCTTTCAAAGAGTCATTAATGGTGATCGTCTGTCCTAACAATGGATAAATATCCAAATAAGAAAAATTTAAAAGTGGATGGGAAAGAGGTTTGGGCCTAAGTGGATAGCTCAGTCAGAGGGCTGGTACAAGTGCACTTGGCTGTAAAATTCTATGATTCAACTGGGGTAAAGAGTGGCTGCTTGCCAGATACTCAGCTCAGCTTTGTCCTGAAGGTGGTACATAGCCTATGCTGATACTTGAGCAGCTTCCTTGATACTTGTGAAACTTAATTTTGATTGATGGGCCTCGCACTGCAAGAAATATTTCTTCAGCTTTGATTAATTGTGAATGTTATCAGTTTATCTTCTTTAGTCACAATTTTTTGACAGTTGTGAAAGATTTAGTATTCCTTTGTCTCTTTGGAATTCAAAGCAAAGCGAGTGTAACACTGTTGCCCTGTATCAAGGTCCTTTAGTGAATCTTCACTTTTCCAGACAGTGGAAACACTCCATGAATATCCAATTTCACTTTTAACCTTTCCCTCGCTAACATGTGTTCCAAATAACAAGAAATATTAATAATTGGAGACGTTTGTTCTTTGAAATGGGTTTAAAGTACTGGCGATAAATCTAGGATTCTTTTATTGTAACCTAGTGAAGTTTGTTGCATTTGCCGGTGCACCTGTTTAATTCTGCATCTTAATAAGCCTGATTCATAGTTTGTAGGCTGCAATTTACGATCTATCGTAAAGTGTTATTTGCCTATCAGTTGGAGAGACTTGGGATTACTGTTTACAGGATTGACAATGAACGGCGCTGTTGTTCATTCAGGGCACGCTACCTCCCAGATTACTTTTTGCATAAGGTCATAGGAAGAGCAGGTTTGCTTGTAGAAGTTGCCCTTTGTGCTGGGCACAAGTATGAGTATATGGAGTGTGTCTGAATTATAACAATCTAATTGCTACTACCAGTGGAATATATAAGGGGAAGCTAGATAAACACATGAGGGAGAAAAGAATAGAAGGATATGTTGATAGGGTGAGATGAAGTAAAGTCAGAGGAGGCTCATGTGGAGCAGAAACACTGCCATAGACATGTTGGGCCGAATGGCCTTTCTCTGTGCCATAAATTCTATGTAATTCTATGTAAAATTCTATCTAATACCAATTTACCTTTAAAGGGAATATTCAGTGAGAAATTCTGAAAATGTTTTTCCTCAACCTCTTTTTTTTCACTTTGGCACCACTAATAGGTTCAGAAACACTGTGCAGTTGGAAATAAGCCAAGGACTAGCTGCAGGCCAAGGCTTTTGTACTCTGTCAAATAAGAACAGTATAAAGGTTAATGAAATATTGAATTTTATGGCATTTTGATGCAGGAAATGTTCTGCATGAAAATGCTCATGTCATGCCCTTTATCTGCTGCAAACATTATTGCTTATTCTGCAGTGAGAATTCTGTACTATTTAATCATTTAGGCTTACTGTTGTACATCTGCCTTTAACTTTCATAGGAACACGGATAAGTCTCCCTTTGCACTCAAAAAACTGCTTTTGTTGAATGGGTTGTTCACAGAATAACTTTCATTTACTCTGCGATGATCCTGATAAAAAGCTTCATGCTAAAAATAAAAATATACCCTTGTAAAACTGCTTTGTGCTAGCAATCATTGTTTATTGCAGATTACAGATGGTTATAATCAGGTTTCAAGTTGCTTATGTTGTTTATATTTTCTGATCTGGGTAGTGAAGCGGCAGGATCAATGAACAGTGAATTTAGCACTCGCCAACATCACACCAGGCTGACCTCACAGGAGTCCCTGTGGTCAGCCGTGTATGGTGAGCTCGCAGCATAGATTGGGATTGGCATTGGGAGTTAGCGAAAGGCGGGGTGGGAAATTGAGGTGAAGAATGCCCTTTTGGCCATAGCCCCATCTGGTATGGAAGGGTGAAATTTGTAGAGTTGTGTGGGGTGTGATACTTGCAATGTATGATTTTGAATTGCCCTTCCTGTATTTTGCTTCAGGTGGTGTTGCTATGGGTATTACTCCATATCCTTCCTTAATCTTCCTTCCTTAACAGTTGGCCTAGGTCTCTTTTCCAGTCTTCCCTCAGGCTTCCTGTCCATCCTTGGTCATGGAGGTGAGCACTATATACAGAATGGAGATGTTTCAGTTAGATGCTGTTGGGAAGTGGAAGAAAATTTCCAAGGGGTTGTCTTACATTGAGGTCTGCTAAGTATTCCAGAGTTCAATGCTTCATCTGAAGACAACAATATTAGTCCCGCTGGGAGAGGTGAAATTTGTCCGCAAACTGGTGGAAAGATATGGTATCACTGGCCAAATCGGGTAA
>NW_027138449.1:0-47406 GCF_035084215.1 Heptranchias perlo
TAGAGGGGGATTTCACCTCTGACCCGCTGTCGGGAGGGATTGGCTCTGTGTCGTGTGACCCACCTCCTCTGGACCTCTGCTCTCTTCCCCCCGGGTCGGGGTCAGCCTGGAATCCTGACTCCAACACTGTCCGCAAGCTCAGCACCCCCGGAGCAGCCTCGCACGGAGGTCGTGGGTCTGGGTTCGTGCTCGTGACCCCCATCGCCCTACAGACGGGATTTAATGACCCCTTGACCCCAGTCGCTGTTCCTCCTGAGCCCCGTCTCCCGATCACTCGACTCGATGGCCGTCTGCCTCCTCGCTCTCCGTCCCCCTCGCCCCTCACATTCTATCTCTCTCCCACACTCTCCCTCTCTCCCTACGTTTCTCCCTCTCTCTCTCTCTCTCTCTCTCTCTCCCTCCGTCTCTTTCCCTCCATCGCACCTCCTTTCCCCTTCCCTCTCTCCCCGCCTCCATCCCTCTGGAGTTCACCTCCTGTCTCTCGATCCCTCGTGCTCTCTCCCTGTCACACACTCATCTCTCCCCTTCTCTCTCTCTCTGTCTCTCATTCACTCCGCCTCACTCTCCCTCTCCCTCTCTCAGTCCCCAAACTCTCTCAGTCCCCCGAACTCTCTCACTCTCTCTCTCTCTGTCTCTTTCTCGCTCTCTCTCTCTGACTCTCTCTCTCTCTCTCTGTCTCTCGCTCTCTCTCTCTGTCTCTCGCTCTCTCTTTCTCTCACTCTCTCTCTCTCTCTCTGTGTCTCTCTCTCTCCCTCTCTCCGTCTCTCTCTCACACTCTCTCTCTGTCTCTCTTTCTCTCTCGTTCTCTCTCTCACTCTCTCTTCTTTCTCTTTCTCTCTGTCTCCTCACTCTCTCACACTCTTTCTCTCTCTTTCTTTCTCTCTCCCTCTGTCTCTTGCTCTCTCTCTCTCTCTCTCTTTCTCTCTCTCTCACTCTCTTTCTCTCTGTCTCTCTCTCTCTGTCTTTCTTTCTCTGTCGTTCTCTCTCTCACTCTCTCTCTTTCTCTTTCTCTCTCTCCGTCTCTCTCTCACACTCTCTCTCTCTCTTTTTCTCTCTCACACTCTCTCTCTCTTTTTCTCTCTCTCACACTCTCTCTTTCTCTTTCTCTCTCTCTCTGTCTCTCGCTCGCTTTCTCGTTCTCTCTCTCACTCTCTCTTCTTTCTCTTTCTCTCTGTCTCTCTCTCTCTGACTCTCTCACACACTCTCTCTCTCTCTCTCTCACACTCTCTCTCTCTGTCTCTCACACTCTCTCTCTCTGTCTCTCTTTCTCTCTCTCTCTCTTTCTCTCTATCTCTTTCTCTCTCTCTCTGTCTCTCTCTCTCTCTCTGACTCTCTCACACACTCTCTCTCTCTCTCTCACACTCTCTCTCTCTCACACTCTCTCTCTCTGTCTCTCTTTCTCTCTCTCTCTCTCTTTCTCTCTATCTCTTTCTCTCTATCTCTTTCTCTCTCTCTCTGTCTCTCTCTCTGACTCTCTCACACACTCTCTCACACACTCTCTCTCTCTCTCTCTCTCTCTTTCTCTCTGTCTCTCTCTCTCTGACTCTCTCACACACTCTCTCTCTCTCTCTCTCTCTTTCTCTCTATCTCTTTCTCTCTCTCTCTGTCTCTCTCTCTCTCTCTCTGACTCTCTCACACACTCTCTCTCTCTCTAACACTCTCTCTCTCTGTCTCTCTTCTCTCTCTCTCTCTCTTTCTCTCTATCTCTTTCTCTCTATCTCTTTCTCTCTCTCTCTCTGTCTCTCTCTCTGACTCTCTCACACACTCTCTCACACACTCTCTCTCTCTCTCTCTCTTTCTCTCTGTCTCTCTCTCTCTGACTCTCTCACACACTCTCTCTCTCTCTCACACACTCTCTCTCTCTCTCTATCTCTTTCTCTCTATCTCTTTCTCTCTCTCTCTGTCTCTCTCTCTGACTCTCTCACACACTCTCTCACACATTCTCTCTCTCTCTCTCACACACTCTCTCTCTCTCTCTCTCTCTCTTTCTCTCTATCTCTTTCTCCCTCCCTCTCTGTCTCGAAGGATCTCCCAGGACGTCCCTCACCTCCTCTTGCCTGAGGTCCGCCCACCCACCCACCCCTCGTCTCTCCCCCAGCCCAGGGGGGGGCGGCGGGTGAGCACGTCAAAGGCTTCTCAAAGCCTGCCGCCACCCGACGCCAGCTCCCTGGTCCCTCCTCTCTGCCCCCCCCCACAACCTGACTCCCGGCGACTGCTCTGAAGGTGGCAAATCTCTCCAGATCGTTCCTGCCTGCGAAGAGGAGAGAAGCAGGGCCGGGGAGGGAAGAAGATGGGAGCTGCCTTTCTGCTGGTGATGTCCCTGCTCTTTGACATGGCCCGGCTTTCTGTCAGCACCAGCGACTGGCTGTAAGTACTGACAGCTCTCGCACTTTCCTCAAACTCTTGAGAAGCAGGAGAGGGGGAGGCAGACCGGGACGGGGTTCAGGGGGACCGAGGCAGACCGGCAAGACGGGCGGGGAACAATTTAATGCGGAGAGGTGCGATGTGATTCAGCTTGGACGGCAGAGCGAGTGGAGGAGGCAGCGCAGAATCGAATTTACAGCACAGAAACAGGCCATTCAGCCCGATGGGTCTATCCCCGGTGGTTCTGCTCCACACAAGCCTCCCTCTCTCCCCGACTCCGTCTCCCCCTCTCCTTCTATCCCTTTCTCCCTCATGTGTCTATCCAGCTTCCCCCCTTAAATCCATCTCCACTATTCCCCTCATCTACTCCTCGAGGGAGCGAGTTACACATTCCCACCGCTCTCTGGGGAAAGAAGTTTCTCCTGAATTCCCCGATTGGATTTATTAGTGACTCTCTTATATTTATGGCCCCCCCCCTAGTTCTGGTCTCTCCCCCCACAAGTGGAAACATCTTCTCTCCGTCTACCCTATCGAACTCTTTCATAATCTTAAAGACCTCCATCAGGTCACCCCTCAGTCTTCTCTTTTCCAGAGAAAAGACCCCCAGTCTGTTCAGTCTTTCCTGATAGTTAGAAACCTCTCAGTTCTGGTATCATCCTCGTAAATCTTTTTTGCACCTTCTCCAGTGTCTCTATATCCTTTTTATAATATGGAGACCAGAACTGTGCACAGTGCTCCGAGTGTGGTCTAACCCAGGTATATGGAGACCAGAACTGTACAGAGTGCTCCGAGTGTGGTCCAACCAAGGTATATGGAGACCAGAACTGTGCACAGTGCTCAGAGTGTGGTCTAACCAAGGTATATGGAGACCAGAACTGTGCACAGTGCTCCGAGTGTGGTCTAACCAAGGTATATGGAGACCAGAACTGAGCACAGTGCTCTGAGTGTGGTCTAACCAAGGTATATGGAGACCAGAACTCTGCACAGTGCTCCAAGTGTGGTCTAACCAAGGTATATGGAGACCAGAACTGTGCACAGTGCTCTGAGTGTGGTCTAACCAAGGTATATGGAGACCAGAACTGTGCACAGTGCTCTGAGTGTGGTCTAACAAAGGTATATGGAGACCAGAACTGAGCACAGTGCTCTGAGTGTGGTCTAACCAAGGTATATGGAGACCAGAACTCTGCACAGTGCTCCAAGTGTGGTCTAACCAAGGTATATGGAGACCAGAACTGTGCACAGTGCTCTGAGTGTGGTCTAACCAAGGTATATGGAGACCAGAACTGTGCACAGTGCTCTGAGTGTGGTCTAACAAAGGTATATGGAGACCAGAACTGAGCACAGTGCTCTGAGTGTGGTCTAACCAAGGTATATGGAGACCAGAACTCTGCACAGTGCTCCAAGTGTGGTCTAACCAAGTTATATGGAGACCAGAACTGTGCCCAGTGCTCCAAGTGTGGTCCAAACAAGATATATGGAGACCAGAACTGTGCACAGTGCTCCGAATGTGGTCTAACCCAGGTATATGGAGACCAGAACTGTGCACAGTGCTCCGAGTGTGGTCTAGCCAAGGTATATGGAGACCAGAACTGTGCACAGTGCTCCAGGTGTGGTCTAACCAAGGTATATGTAGACCAGAACTGCGCACAGTGCTCCAAGTGTGGTCTAACCAAGGTATATGTAGACCAGAACTGTGCACAATGCTCCAAGTGTGGTCTAACCAAGGTATATGGAGACCAGAACTGTGCACATTGCTCCAAGAGTGGTCTAACAAAGGTATATGGAGACCAGAACTGTGCACAGTGCTCCGAGTGTGGTCTAACCAAGTTATATGGAGACCAGAACTGTGCACAGTGCTCCGAATGTGGTCTAACCAAGGTTTCTGGAGACCAGAACCGTGCACAGTGCTCCAAGTGTGGTCCAACCAAGGTTTCTGGAGACCAGAACCGTGCACAGTGCTCCAAGTGTGGTCTAACCAAGGTATATGGAGACCAGAACTGTGCACAGTGCTCCAAGTGTGGTCCAACCAAGGTATACGGAGACCAGAACTGTGCACAGTGCTCCAAGTGTGGTCTAACCGAGGTATATGGAGACCAGAACTGAGCACAGTGCTCCAAGTGTGGTCTAACCTGGGTATATGGAGACCAGAACTGTGCACAGTGCTCCAAGTGTGGTCTAACCCGGGTATATGGAGACCAGAATTGTGCACAGTGCTCCGAGTGTGGTCTAACCAAGGTATATGGAGACCAGAACTGTGCACTGTGCTCCAAGTGTGGTCTAACCAAGGTATATGGAGTCCAGAACTGTGCACAGTGCTCCAAGTGTGGTCTAACAAAGGTATACGGAGACCAGAACTGTGCACAGTGCTCCATGTGCAGTCTAACCAAGGTATACGGAGACCAGAACTGTGCACTCTGCTCCAAGTGCAGTCTAACCACGGTATACGGAGACCAGAACTGTGCACAGTGCTCCAAGTGTGGTCTAACCAAGGTATACGGAGACCAGAACTGTGCACAGTGCTCCAAGTGCGGTCTAACCAAGTTATATGGAGACCAGAACTGTGCACAGTGCTCCAAGTGTGGTCTAACCGAGGTATATGGAGACCAGAACTGTGCACAGTGCTCCAAGTGTGGTCTAACCAAGGTATACGGAGACCAGAACTGTGCACAGTGCTCCAAGTGTGGTCTAACCAAGGTATATGGAGACCAGAACTGTGCACAGTGCTCCAAGTGTGGTCTAACCAAGGTATATGGAGACCAGAACTGTGCACAGTGCTCCAAGTGTGGTCTAACCCGGGTATATGGAGACCAGAATTGTGCACAGTGCTCCGAGTGTGGTCTAACCAAGGTATATGGAGACCAGAACTGTGCACAGCGCTCCAAGTGTGGTCTAACCCAGGTATATGGAGACCAGAACTGTGCACTATGCTCCGAGTGTGGTCCAGCCAAGGTATATGGAGACCAGAACTGTGCACAGTGCTCCAGGTGTGGTCTAACCAAGGTATATGTAGACCAGAACTGCGCACAGTGCTCCAAGTGTGGTCTAACCAAGGTATATGTAGACCAGAACTGTGCACAATGTTCCAAGTGTGGTCTAACCAAGGTATATGTAGACCAGAACTGTGCACATTGCTCCAAGAGTGGTCTAACAAAGGTATATGGAGACCAGAACTGTGCACAGTGCTCCGAGTGTGGTCTAACCAAGTTATATGGAGACCAGAACTGTGCACAGTGCTCCGAATGTGGTCTAACCAAGGTTTCTGGAGACCAGAACCGTGCACAGTGCTCCAAGTGTGGTCCAACCAAGGTTTCTGGAGACCAGAACCGGGCACAGTGCTCCAAGTGTGGTCTAACCAAGGTATATGGAGACCAGAACTGTGCACAGTGCTCCAAGTGTGGTCTAACCAAGGTATACGGAGACCAGAACTGAGCACAGTGCTCCAAGTGTGGTCTAACCTGGGTATATGGAGACCAGAACTGTGCACAGTGCTCCAAGTGTGGTCTAACCCGGGTATATGGAGACCAGAACTGTGCACAGTGCTCCGAGTGTGGTCTAACCAAGGTATATGGAGACCAGAACTGTGCACTGTGCTCCAAGTGTGGTCTAACCAAGGTATATGGAGACCAGAACTGTGCACAGTGCTCCAAGTGTGGTCTAACAAAGGTATACGGAGACCAGAACTGTGCACAGTGCTCCATGTGTGGTCTAACCAAGGTATACGGAGACCAGAACTGTGCACTGTGCTCCAAGTGTAGTCTAACCAAGTTATATGGAGACCAGAACTGTGCACAGTGCTCCAAGTGTGGTTTAACCAAGGTATACGGAGACCAGAACTGTGCACAGTGCTCCAAGTGTGGTCTAACCAAGGTATATGGAGACCAGAACTGTGCACAGTGCTCCAAGTGTGGTCTAACCAAGTTATATGGAGACCAGAACTATGCACAGTGCTCCAAGTGTGGTCTAACCGAGGTATATGGAGACCAGAACTGTGCACAGTGCTCCAAGTGTGGTCTAACCAAGGTATACAGAGACCAGAACTGTGCACAGTGCTCCAAGTGTGGTCTAACCAAGGTATACGGAGACCAGAACTGTGCACAATGCTCCAAGAGTGGTCTAACCAAGTTATATGGAGACCAGAACTGTGCACAGTGCTCCGAGTGTGGTCTAACCAAGGTATATAGAGACCAGAACTGTGCACAGTGCTCCAAGAGTGGTCTAACCAAGTTATATGGAGACCAGAACTGTGCACAGTGCTCCGAGTGTGGTCTAACCAAGGTATATGGAGACCAGAACTGCGCACAGTGCTCCAAGTGTGGTCTAACCAAGGTATGTGGAGACCAGAACTGTGCACAGTGCTCCAAGTGTGGTCTAACCAAGGTATATGGAGACCAGAACTGTGCACAGTTATCTGAGTGTGGTCTAACCAAGGTATATGGAGACCAGAACTGCGCACAGTGCTCCAAGTGTGGTCTAACCAAGGTATATGGAGACCAGAACTGCGCACAGTGCTCCAAGTGTGGTCTAACCAAGGTATATGGAGACCAGAACTGCGCACAGTGCTCCGAGTGTGGTCTAACCAAGTTATATGGAGACCAGAACTGTGCACAGTGCTCCGAATGTGGTCTAACCAAGGTTTCTGGAGACCAGAACCGTGCACAGTGCTCCAAGTGTGGTCCAACCAAGGTTTCTGGAGACCAGAACCGTGCACAGTGCTCCAAGTGTGGTCTAACCAAGGTATATGGAGACCAGAACTGTGCACAGTGCTCCAAGTGTGGTCTAACCAAGGTGTACGGAGACCAGAACTGTGCACAGTGCTCCAAGTGTGGTCTAACCGAGGTATATGGAGACCAGAACTGAGCACTGTGCTCCAAGTGTGGTCTCACCTGGGTATATGGAGACCAGAACTGTGCACAGTGCTCCAAGTGTGGTCTAACCCGGGTATATGGAGACCAGAACTGTGCACAGTGCTCCAAGTGTGGTCTAACCCGGGTATATAGAGACCAGAATTGTGCACAGTGCTCCGAGTGTGGTCTAACCAAGGTATATGGAGACCAGAACTGTGCACTGTGCTCCAAGTGTGGTCTAACCAAGGTATACGGAGACCAGAACTGTGCACAGTGCTCCAAGTGTGGTCTAACCCCGGTATATGGAGACCAGAACTGTGCACAGTGCTCCGAGTGTGGTCTAGCCAAGGTATATGGAGACCAGAACTGTGCACAGTGCTCCAGGTGTGGTCTAACCAAGGTATATGGAGACCAGAACTGCGCACAGTGCTCCAGGTGTGGTCTAACCAAGGTATATGGAGACCAGAACTGCGCACAGTGCTCCAAGTGTGGTCTAACCAAGGTATATGTAGACCAGAACTGTGCACATTGCTCCAAGAGTGGTGTAACAAAGGTATATGGAGACCAGAACTGTGCACAGTGCTCCGAGTGTGGTCTAACCAAGTTATATGGAGACCAGAACTGTGCACAGTGCTCCGAATGTGGTCTAACCAAGGTTTCTGGAGACCAGAACCGTGCACAGTGCTCCAAGTGTGGTCCAACCAAGGTTTCTGGAGACCAGAACCGTGCACAGTGCTCCAAGTGTGGTCTAACCAAGGTATATGGAGACCAGAACTGTGCACAGTGCTCCAAGTGTGGTCTAACCAAGGTATATGGAGACCAGAACTGTGCACAGTGCTCCAAGTGTGGTCTAACCGAGGTATATGGAGACCAGAACTGAGCACAGTGCTCCAAGTGTGGTCTAACCTGGGTATATGGAGACCAGAACTGTGCACAGTGCTCCAAGTGTGGTCTAACCCGGGTATATGGAGACCAGAATTGTGCACAGTGCTCCGAGTGTGGTCTAACCAAGGTATATGGAGACCAGAACTGTGCACTGTGCTCCAAGTGTGGTCTAACCAAGGTATATGGAGACCAGAACTGTGCACAGTGCTCCAAGTGTGGTCTAACAAAGGTATACGGAGACCAGAACTGTGCACAGTGCTCCATGTGTGGTCTAACCAAGGTATATGGAGACCAGAACTGTGCACAGTGCTCCAAGTGTGGTCTAACCCGGGTATATGGAGACCAGAATTGTGCACAGTGCTCCGAGTGTGGTCTAACCAAGGTATATGGAGACCAGAACTGTGCACTGTGCTCCAAGTGTGGTCTAACCAAGGTATATGGAGACCAGAACTGTGCACAGTGCTCCAAGTGTGGTCTAACAAAGGTATACGGAGACCAGAACTGTGCACAGTGCTCCATGTGTGGTCTAACCAAGGTATACGGAGACCAGAACTGTGCACTGTGCTCCAAGTGTAGTCTAACCAAGGTATATGGAGACCAGAACTGTGCACAGTGCTCCAAGTGTGGTTTAACCAAGGTATACGGAGACCAGAACTGTGCACAGTGCTCCAAGTGTGGTCTAACCAAGGTATATGGAGACCAGAACTGTGCACAGTGCTCCAAGTGTGGTCTAACCAAGTTATATGGAGACCAGAACTGTGCACAGTGCTCCAAGTGTGGTCTAACCGAGGTATATGGAGACCAGAACTGTGCACAGTGCTCCAAGTGTGGTCTAACCAAGGTATACGGAGACCAGAACTGTGCACAGTGCTCCAAGTGTGGTCTAACCAAGGTATATGGAGACCAGAACTGTGCACAATGCTCCAAGTGTGGTCTAACCCGGGTATATGGAGACCAGAATTGTGCACAGTGCTCCGAGTGTGGTCTAACCAAGGTATATGGAGACCAGAACTGTGCACTGTGCTCCAAGTGTGGTCTAACCAAGGTATACGGAGACCAGAACTGTGCACAGTGCTCCAAGTGTGGTCCAACCAAGGCATACGGAGACCAGAACTGTGCACAGTGCTCCAAGAGTGGTCTAACCAAGTTATATGGAGACCAGAACTGTGCACAGTGCTCCGAGTGTGGTCTAACCAAGGTATATAGAGACCAGAACTGTGCACAGTGCTCCAAGAGTGGTCTAACCAAGTTATATGGAGACCAGAACTGTGCACAGTGCTCCGAGTGTGGTCTAACCAAGGTATATGGAGACCAGAACTGCGCACAGTGCTCCAAGTGTGGTCTAACCAAGGTATGTGGAGACCAGAACTGTGCACAGTGCTCCAAGTGTGGTCTAACCAAGGTATATGGAGACCAGAACTGTGCACAGTGCTCTGAGTGTGGTCTAACCAAGGTATATGGAGACCAGAACTGTGCACAGTGCTCCAAGTGTGGTCTAACCCGGGTATATGGAGACCAGAATTGTGCACAGTGCTCCGAGTGTGGTCTAACCAAGGTATATGGAGACCAGAACTGTGCACTGTGCTCCAAGTGTGGTCTAACCAAGGTATACGGAGACCAGAACTGTGCACAGTGCTCCAAGTGTGGTCTAACCAAGGCATACGGAGACCAGAACTGTGCACAGTGCTCCAAGAGTGGTCTAACCAAGTTATATGGAGACCAGAACTGTGCACAGTGCTCCGAGTGTGGTCTAACCAAGGTATATAGAGACCAGAACTGTGCACAGTGCTCCAAGAGTGGTCCAACCAAGTTATATGGAGACCAGAACTGTGCACAGTGCTCCGAGTGTGGTCTAACCAAGGTATATGGAGACCAGAACTGCGCACAGTGCTCCAAGTGTGGTCTAACCAAGGTATGTGGAGACCAGAACTGCGCACAGTGCTCCAAGTGTGGTCTAACCAAGGTATATGGAGACCAGAACTGCGCACAGTGCTCCAAGTGTGGTCTAACCAAGGTATATGGAGACCAGAACTGTGCACAGTGCTCCGAATGTGGTCTAACCAAGGTTTCTGGAGACCAGAACCGTGCACAGTGCTCCAAGTGTGATCCAACCAAGGTTTCTGGAGACCAGAACCGTGCACAGTGCTCCAAGTGTGGTCTAACCAAGGTATATGGAGACCAGAACTGTGCACAGTGCTCCAAGTGTAGTCTAACCAAGGTATACGGAGACCAGAACTGTGCACAGTGCTCCAAGTGTGGTCTAACCGAGGTATATGGAGACCAGAACTGAGCACAGTGCTCCAAGTGTGGTCTAACCTGGGTATATGGAGACCAGAACTGTGCACAGTGCTCCAAATGTGGTCTAACCCGGGTATATGGAGACCAGAATTGTGCACAGTGCTCCGAGTGTGGTCTAACCAAGGTATATGGAGACCAGAACTGTGCACTGTGCTCCAAGTGTGGTCTAACCAAGGTATATGGAGACCAGAACTGTGCACAGTGCTCCAAGTGTGGTCTAACAAAGGTATACGGAGACCAGAACTGTGCACAGTGCTCCATGTGTGGTCTAACCAAGGTATACGGAGACCAGAACTGTGCACTTTGCTCCAAGTGTAGTCTAACCAAGGTATACGGAGACCAGAACTGTGCACAGTGCTCCAAGTGTGGTCTAACCAAGGTATACGGAGACCAGAACTGTGCACAGTGCTCCAAGTGCGGTCTAACCAAGGTATATGGAGACCAGAACTGTGCACAGTGCTCCAAGTGTGGTCTAACCAAGTTATATGGAGACCAGAACTGTGCACAGTGCTCCAAGTGTGGTCTAACCGAGGTATATGGAGACCAGAACTGTGCACAGTGCTCCAAGTGTGGTCTAACCAAGGTATACGGAGACCAGAACTGTGCACAGTGCTCCAAGTGTGGTCTAACCAAGGTATATGGAGACCAGAACTGTGCACAGTGCTCCAAGTGTGGTCTAACCAAGGTATATGGAGACCAGAACTGTGCACAGTGCTCCAAGTGTGGTCTAACCCGGGTATATGGAGACCAGAATTGTGCACAGTGCTCCGAGTGTGGTCTAACCAAGGTATATGGAGACCAGAACTGCGCACAGTGCTCCAAGTGTGGTCTAACCAAGGTATATGGAGACCAGAACTGCGCACAATGCTCCGAGTGTGGTCTAACCAAGTTATATGGAGACCAGAACTGTGCACAGTGCTCCGAATGTGGTCGAACCAAGGTTTCTGGAGTCCAGAACCGTGCACAGTGCTCCAAGTGTGGTACAACCAAGGTTTCTGGAGACCAGAACCGTGCACAGTGCTCCAAGTGTGGTCTAACCAAGGTATATGGAGACCAGAACTGTGCACAGTGCTCCAAGTGTGGTCTAACCAAGGTATACGGAGACCAGAACTGTGTGCAGTGCTCCAAGTGTGGTCTAACCGAGGTATATGGAGACCGGAACTGAGCACTGTGCTCCAAGTGTGGTCTAACCTGGGTATATGGAGACCAGAACTGTGCACAGTGCTCCAAGTGTGGTCCAACCCGGGTATATGTAGACCAGAATTGTGCACAGTGCTCCGAGTGTGGTCTAACCAAGGTATATGGAGACCAGAACTGTGCACTGTGCTCCAAGTGTGGTCTAACCAAGGTATATGGAGACCAGAACTGTGCACAGTGCTCCAAGTGTGGTCTAACAAAGGTATACGGAGACCAGAACTGTGCACAGTGCTCCATGTGTGGTCTAACCAAGGTATACGGAGACCAGAACTGTGCACTGTGCTCCAAGTGTAGTCTAACCAAGGTATACGGAGACCAGAACTGTGCACAGTGCTCCAAGTGTGGTCTAACCAAGGTATACGGAGACCAGAACTGTGCACAGTGCTCCAAGTGCGGTCTAACCAAGGTATATGGAGACCAGAACTGTGCACAGTGCTCCAAGTGTGGTCTAACCAAGTTATATGGAGACCAGAACTGTGCACAGTGCTCCAAGTGTGGTCTAACCGAGGTATATGGAGACCAGAACTGTGCACAGTGCTCCAAGTGTGGTCTAACCAAGGTATACGGAGACCAGAACTGTGCACAGTGCTCCAAGTGTGGTCTAACCAAGGTATATGGAGACCAGAACTGTGCACAGTGCTCCAAGTGTGGTCTAACCAAGGTATATGGAGACCAGAACTGTGCACAGTGCTCCAAGTGTGGTCTAACCCGGGTATATGGAGACCAGAATTGTGCACAGTGCTCCGAGTGTGGTCTAACCAAGGTATATGGAGACCAGAACTGTGCACTGTGCTCCAAGTGTGGTCTAACCAAGGTATACGGAGACCAGAACTGTGCACAGTGCTCCAAGTGTGGTCTAACCCAGGTATATGGAGACCAGAACTGTGCACAGTGCTCCGAGTGTGGTCTAGCCAAGGTATATGGAGACCAGAACTGTGCACAGTGCTCCAGGTGTGGTCTAACCAAGGTATATGTAGACCAGAACTGCGCACAGTGCTCCAAGTGTGGTCTAACCAAGGTATATGTAGACCAGAACTGTGCACAATGCTCCAAGTGTGGTCTAACCAAGGTATATGTAGACCAGAACTGTGCACATTGCTCCAAGAGTGGTCTAACAAAGGTATATGGAGACCAAAACTGTGCACAGTGCTCCGAGTGTGGTCTAACCAAGTTATATGGAGACCAGAACTGTGCACAGTGCTCCGAATGTGGTCTAACCAAGGTTTCTGGAGACCAGAACCGTGCACAGTGCTCCAAGTGTGGTCCAACCAAGGTTTCTGGAGACCAGAACCGTGCACAGTGCTCCAAGTGTGGTCTAACCAAGGTATATGGAGACCAGAACTGTGCACAGTGCTCCAAGTGTGGTCTAACCAAGGTATACGGAGACCAGAACTGTGCACAGTGCTCCAAGTGTGGTCTAACCGAGGTATATGGAGACCAGAACTGAGCACAGTGCTCCAAGTGTGGTCTCACCTGGGTATATGGAGACCAGAACTGTGCACAGTACTCCAAGTGTGGTCTAACCCGGGTATATGGAGACCAGAATTGTGCACAGTGCTCCGAGTGTGGTCTAACCAAGGTATATGGAGACCAGAACTGTGCACTGTGCTCCAAGTGTGGTCTAACCAAGGTATATGGAGACCAGAACTGTGCACAGTGCTCCAAGTGTGGTCTAACAAAGGTATACGGAGACCAGAACTGTGCCCAGTGCTCCATGTGTGGTCTAACCAAGGTATACGGAGACCAGAACTGTGCACTGTGCTCCAAGTGTAGTCTAACCAAGGTATATGGAGACCAGAACTGTGCACAGTGCTCCAAGTGTGGTTTAACCAAGGTATACGGAGACCAGAACTGTGCACAGTGCTCCAAGTGTGGTCTAACCAAGGTATATGGAGACCAGAACTGTGCACAGTGCTCCAAGTGTGGTCTAACAAAGTTATATGGAGACCAGAACTGTGCACAGTGCTCCAAGTGTGGTCTAACCAAGTTATATGGAGACCAGAACTGTGCACAGTGCTCCAAGTGTGGTCTAACCGAGGTATATGGAGACCAGAACTGTGCACAGTGCTCCAAGTGTGGTCTAACCAAGGTATACGGAGACCAGAACTGTGCACAGTGCTCCAAGTGTGGTCTAACCAAGGTATATGGAGACCAGAACTGTGCACAGTGCTCCAAGTGTGGTCTAACCAAGGTATATGGAGACCAGAACTGTGCACAGTGCTCCAAGTGTGGTCTAACCCGGGTATATGGAGACCAGAATTGTGCACAGTGCTCCGAGTGTGGTCTAACCAAGGTATATGGTGACCAGAACTGTGCACTGTGCTCCAAGTGTGGTCTAACCAAGGTATACGGAGACCAGAACTGTGCACAGTGCTCCAAGTGTGGTCTAACCCAGGTATATGGAGACCAGAACTGTGCACAGTGCTCCGAGTGTGGTCTAGCCAAGGTATATGGAGACCAGAACTGTGCACAGTGCTCCAGGTGTGGTCTAACCAAGGTATATGTAGACCAGAACTGCGCACAGTGCTCCAAGTGTGGTCTAACCAAGGTATATGTAGACCAGAACTGTGCACAATGCTCCAAGTGTGGTCTAACCAAGGTATATGTAGACCAGAACTGTGCACATTGCTCCAAGAGTGGTCTAACAAAGGTATATGGAGACCAGAACTGTGCACAGTGCTCCGAGTGTGGTCTAACCAAGTTATATGGAGACCAGAACTGTGCACAGTGCTCCGAATGTGGTCTAACCAAGGTTTCTGGAGACCAGAACCGTGCACAGTGCTCCAAGTGTGGTCCAACCAAGGTTTCTGGAGACCAGA
This sequence comes from Heptranchias perlo, assembly GCF_035084215.1. Classification (NCBI taxonomy): domain Eukaryota; kingdom Metazoa; phylum Chordata; class Chondrichthyes; order Hexanchiformes; family Hexanchidae; genus Heptranchias; species Heptranchias perlo. The sequence goes on from NW_027138449.1 coordinate 14,408, forward strand.
ACCGTGCACAGTGCTCCAAGTGTGGTCTAACCAAGGTATATGGAGACCAGAACTGTGCACAGTGCTCCAAGTGTGGTCTAACCAAGGTATACGGAGACCAGAACTGTGCACAGTGCTCCAAGTGTGGTCTAACCGAGGTATATGGAGACCAGAACTGAGCACAGTGCTCCAAGTGTGGTCTCACCTGGGTATATGGAGACCAGAACTGTGCACAGTGCTCCAAGTGTGGTCTCACCCGGGTATATGGAGACCAGAATTGTGCACAGTGCTCCGAGTGTGGTCTAACCAAGGTATATGGAGACCAGAACTGTGCACTGTGCTCCAAGTGTGGTCTAACCAAGGTATATGGAGACCAGAACTGTGCACAGTGCTCCAAGTGTGGTCTAACAAAGGTATACGGAGACCAGAACTGTGCCCAGTGCTCCATGTGTGGTCTAACCAAGGTATACGGAGACCAGAACTGTGCACTGTGCTCCAAGTGTAGTCTAACCAAGGTATATGGAGACCAGAACTGTGCACAGTGCTCCAAGTGTGGTTTAACCAAGGTATACGGAGACCAGAACTGTGCACAGTGCTCCAAGTGTGGTCTAACCAAGGTATATGGAGACCAGAACTGTGCACAGTGCTCCAAGTGTGGTCTAACAAAGTTATATGGAGACCAGAACTGTGCACAGTGCTCCAAGTGTGGTCTAACCGAGGTATATGGAGACCAGAACTGTGCACAGTGCTCCAAGTGTGGTCAAACCAAGTTATATGGAGACCAGAACTGTGCACAGTGCTCCAAGTGTGGTCTAACCGAGGTATATGGAGACCAGAACTGTGCACAGTGCTCCAAGTGTGGTCTAACCAAGGTATACGGAGACCAGAACTGTGCACAGTGCTCCAAGTGTGGTCTAACCAAGGTATATGGAGACCAGAACTGTGCACAGTGCTCCAAGTGTGGTCTAACCCGGGTATATGGAGACCAGAATTGTGCACAGTGCTCCGAGTGTGGTCTAACCAAGGTATATGGAGACCAGAACTGTGCACTGTGCTCCAAGTGTGGTCTAACCAAGGTATACGGAGACCAGAACTGTGCACAGTGCTCCAAGTGTGGTCTAACCAAGGTATACGGAGACCAGAACTGTGCACAGTGCTCCAGAAGTGGTCTAACCAAGTTATATGGAGACCAGAACTGTGCACAGTGCTCCGAGTGTGGTCTAACCAAGGTATATAGAGACCAGAACTGTGCACAGTGCTCCAAGAGTGGTCTAACCAAGTTATATGGAGACCAGAACTGTGCACAGTGCTCCGAGTGTGGTCTAACCAAGGTATATGGAGACCAGAACTGCGCACAGTGCTCCAAGTGTGGTCTAACCAAGGTATGTGGAGACCAGAACTGTGCACAGTGCTCCAAGTGTGGTCTAACCAAGGTATATGGAGACCAGAACTGTGCACAGTGCTCTGAGTGTGGTCTAACCAAGGTATATGGAGACCAGAACTGCGCACAGTGCTCCAAGTGTGGTCTAACCAAGGTATATGGAGACCAGAACTGCGCACAGTGCTCCAAGTGTGGTCTAACCAAGGTATATGGAGACCAGAACTGTGCACAGTGCTCCGAATGTGGTCTAACCAAGGTTTCTGGAGACCAGAACCGTGCACAGTGCTCCAAGTGTGGTCCAACCAAGGTTTCTGGAGACCAGAACCGTGCACAGTGCTCCAAGTGTGGTCTAACCAAGGTATATGGAGACCAGAACTGTGCACAGTGCTCCATGTGTGGTCTAACCAAGGTATACGGAGACCAGAACTGTGCACAGTGCTCCAAGTGTGGTCTAACCGAGGTATATGGAGACCAGAACTGAGCACAGTGCTCCAAGTGTGGTCTAACCTGGGTATATGGAGACCAGAACTGTGCACAGTGCTCCAAGTGTGGTCTAACCCGGGTATATGGAGACCAGAATTGTGCACAGTGCTCCGAGTGTGGTCTAACCAAGGTATATGGAGACCAGAACTGTGCACTGTGCTCCAAGTGTGGTCTAACCAAGGTATATGGAGACCAGAACTGTGCACAGTGCTCCAAGTGTGGTCTAACAAAGGTATACGGAGACCAGAACTGTGCACAGTGCTCCATGTGTGGTCTAACCAAGGTATACGGAGACCAGAACTGTGCACTGTGCTCCAAGTGTAGTCTAACCAAGGTATACGGAGACCAGAACTGTGCACAGTGCTCCAAGTGTGGTCTAACCAAGGTATACGGAGACCAGAACTGTGCACAGTGCTCCAAGTGCGGTCTAACCAAGGTATATGGAGACCAGAACTGTGCACAGTGCTCCAAGTGTGGTCTAACCGAGGTATATGGAGACCAGAACTGTGCACAGTGCTCCAAGTGTGGTCTAAGCAAGGTATACGGAGACCAGAACTGTGCACAGTGCTCCAAGTGTGGTCTAACCAAGGTATATGGAGACCAGAACTGTGCACAGTGCTCCAAGTGTGGTCCAACCAAGGTATATGGAGACCAGAACTGTGCACAGTGCTCCGAGTGTGGTCTAACCAAGGTATATGGAGACCAGAACTGCGCACAGTGCTCCAAGTGTGGTCTAACCAAGGTATATGGAGACCAGAACTGCGCACAATGCTCCGAGTGTGGTCTAACCAAGTTATATGGAGACCAGAACTGTGCACAGTGCTCCGAATGTGGTCGAACCAAGGTTTCTGGAGTCGAGAACCGTGCACAGTGCTCCAAGTGTGGTACAACCAAGGTTTCTGGAGACCAGAACCGTGCACAGTGCTCCAAGTGTGGTCTAACCAAGGTATATGGAGACCAGAACTGTGCACAGTGCTCCAAGTGTGGTCTAACCAAGGTATACGGAGACCAGAACTGTGTACAGTGCTCCAAGTGTGGTCTAACCGAGGTATATGGAGACCGGAACTGAGCACTGTGCTCCAAGTGTGGTCTAACCAAGTTATATGGAGACCAGAACTGTGCACAGTGCTCCAAGTGTGGTCTAACCGAGGTATATGGAGACCAGAACTGTGCACAGTGCTCCAAGTGTGGTCTAAGCAAGGTATACGGAGACCAGAACTGTGCACAGTGCTCCAAGTGTGGTCTAACCAAGGTATATGGAGACCAGAACTGTGCACAGTGCTCCAAGTGTGGTCCAACCAAGGTATATGGAGACCAGAACTGTGCACAGTGCTCCGAGTGTGGTCTAACCAAGGTATATGGAGACCAGAACTGCGCACAGTGCTCCAAGTGTGGTCTAACCAAGGTATATGGAGACCAGAACTGCGCACAATGCTCCGAGTGTGGTCTAACCAAGTTATATGGAGACCAGAACTGTGCACAGTGCTCCGAATGTGGTCGAACCAAGGTTTCTGGAGTCCAGAACCGTGCACAGTGCTCCAAGTGTGGTACAACCAAGGTTTCTGGAGACCAGAACCGTGCACAGTGCTCCAAGTGTGGTCTAACCAAGGTATATGGAGACCAGAACTGTGCACAGTGCTCCAAGTGTGGTCTAACCAAGGTATACGGAGACCAGAACTGTGTACAGTGCTCCAAGTGTGGTCTAACCGAGGTATATGGAGACCGGAACTGAGCACTGTGCTCCAAGTGTGGTCTAACCTGGGTATATGTAGACCAGAATTGTGCACAGTGCTCCGAGTGTGGTCTAACCAAGGTATATGGAGACCAGAACTGTGCACTGTGCTCCAAGTGTGGTCTAACCAAGGTATATGGAGACCAGAACTGTGCACAGTGCTCCAAGTGTGGTCTAACAAAGGTATACGGAGACCAGAACTGTGCACAGTGCTCCATGTGTGGTCTAACCAAGGTATACGGAGACCAGAACTGTGCACTGTGCTCCAAGTGTAGTCTAACCAAGGTATACGGAGACCAGAACTGTGCACAGTGCTCCAAGTGTGGTCTAACAAAGGTATATGGAGACCAGAACTGTGCACAGTGCTCCGAGTGTGGTCTAACCAAGGTATACGGAGACCAGAACTGTGCACAGTGCTCCAAGTGTGGTCTAACCAAGGTATATGGAGACCAGAACTGTGCACAGTGCTCCAAGTGTGGTCTAACCAAGGTATATGGAGACCAGAACTGTGCACAGTGCTCCAAGTGTGGTCTAACCCGGGTATATGGAGACCAGAATTGTGCACAGTGCTCCGAGTGTGGTCTAACCAAGGTATATGGAGACCAGAACTGTGCACTGTGCTCCAAGTGTGGTCTAACCAAGGTATACGGAGACCAGAACTGTGCACAGTGCTCCAAGTGTGGTCTAACCCAGGTATATGGAGACCAGAACTGTGCACAGTGCTCCGAGTGTGGTCTAGCCAAGGTATATGGAGACCAGAACTGTGCACAGTGCTCCAGGTGTGGTCTAACCAAGGTATATGTAGACCAGAACTGCGCACAATGCTCCAAGTGTGGTCTAACCAAGGTATATGTAGACCAGAACTGTGCACATTGCTCCAAGAGTGGTCTAACAAAGGTATATGGAGACCAGAACTGTGCTCAGTGCTCCGAGTGTGGTCTAACCAAGTTATATGGAGACCAGAACTGTGCACAGTGCTCCGAATGTGGTCTAACCAAGGTTTCTGGAGACCAGAACCGTGCACAGTGCTCCAAGTGTGGTCCAACCAAGGTTTCTGGAGACCAGAACCGTGCACAGTGCTCCAAGTGTGGTCTAACCAAGGTATATGGAGACCAGAACTGTGCACAGTGCTCCAAGTGTGGTCTAACCAAGGTATACGGAGACCAGAACTGTGCACAGTGCTCCAAGTGTGGTCTAACCGAGGTATATGGAGACCAGAACTGAGCACAGTGCTCCAAGTGTGGTCTCACCTGGGTATATGGAGACCAGAACTGTGCACAGTGCTCCAAGTGTGGTCTAACCCGGGTATATGGAGACCAGAATTGTGCACAGTGCTCCGAGTGTGGTCTAACCAAGGTATATGGAGACCAGAACTGTGCACTGTGCTCCAAGTGTGGTCTAACCAAGGTATATGGAGACCAGAACTGTGCACAGTGCTCCAAGTGTGGTCTAACAAAGGTATACGGAGACCAGAACTGTGCCCAGTGCTCCATGTGTGGTCTAACCAAGGTATACGGAGACCAGAACTGTGCACTGTGCTCCAAGTGTAGTCTAACCAAGGTATATGGAGACCAGAACTGTGCACAGTGCTCCAAGTGTGGTTTAACCAAGGTATACGGAGACCAGAACTGTGCACAGTGCTCCAAGTGTGGTCTAACCAAGGTATATGGAGACCAGAACTGTGCACAGTGCTCCAAGTGTGGTCTAACAAAGTTATATGGAGACCAGAACTGTGCACAGTGCTCCAAGTGTGGTCTAACCGAGGTATATGGAGACCAGAACTGTGCACAGTGCTCCAAGTGTGGTCTAACCAAGTTATATGGAGACCGGAACTGTGCACAGTGCTCCAAGTGTGGTCTAACCGAGGTATATGGAGACCAGAACTGTGCACTGTGCTCCAAGTGTGGTCTAACCAAGGTATACGGAGACCAGAACTGTGCACAGTGCTCCAAGTGTGGTCTAACCAAGGTATACGGAGACCAGAACTGTGCACAGTGCTCCAAGAGTGGTCTAACCAAGTTATATGGAGACCAGAACTGTGCACAGTGCTCCAAGTGTGGTCTAACCGAGGTATATGGAGACCAGAACTGTGCACAGTGCTCCATGTGTGGTCTAACCAAGGTATATGGAGACCAGAACTGTGCACAGTGCTCCAAGTGTGGTCTAACAAAGGTATACGGAGACCAGAACTGTGCCCAGTGCTCCATGTGTGGTCTAACCAAGGTATACGGAGACCAGAACTGTGCACTGTGCTCCAAGTGTAGTCAAACCAAGGTATATGGAGACCAGAACTGTGCACAGTGCTCCAAGTGTGGTTTAACCAAGGTATACGGAGACCAGAACTGTGCACAGTGCTCCAAGTGTGGTCTAACCAAGGTTTCTGGAGACCAGAACTGTGCACAGTGCTCCAAGTGTGGTCTAACAAAGTTATATGGAGACCAGAACTGTGCACAGTGCTCCAAGTGTGGTCTAACCGAGGTATATGGAGACCAGAACTGTGCACAGTGCTCCAAGTGTGGTCTAACCAAGTTATATGGAGACCAGAACTGTGCACAGTGCTCCAAGTGTGGTCTAACCGAGGTATATGGAGACCAGAACTGTGCACTGTGCTCCAAGTGTGGTCTAACCAAGGTATACGGAGACCAGAACTGTGCACAGTGCTCCAAGTGTGGTCTAACCAAGGTATACGGAGACCAGAACTGTGCACAGTGCTCCAAGAGTGGTCTAACCAAGTTATATGGAGACCAGAACTGTGCACAGTGCTCCGAGTGTGGTCTAACCAAGGTATATGGAGACCAGAACTGTGCACTGTGCTCCAAGTGTGGTCTAACCAAGGTATACGGAGACCAGAACTGTGCACAGTGCTCCAAGTGTGGTCTAACCAAGGTATATGGAGACCAGAACTGTGCACAGTGCTCCAAGTGTGGTCTAACAAAGTTATATGGAGACCAGAACTGTGCACAGTGCTCCAAGTGTGGTCTAACCGAGGTATATGGAGACCAGAACTGTGCACAGTGCTCCAAGTGTGGTCTAACCAAGTTATATGGAGACCAGAACTGTGCACAGTGCTCCAAGTGTGGTCTAACCGAGGTATATGGAGACCAGAACTGTGCACTGTGCTCCAAGTGTGGTCTAACCAAGGTATACGGAGACCAGAACTGTGCACAGTGCTCCAAGTGTGGTCTAACCAAGGTATACGGAGACCAGAACTGTGCACAGTGCTCCAAGAGTGGTCTAACCAAGTTATATGGAGACCAGAACTGTGCACAGTGCTCCGAGTGTGGTCTAACCAAGGTATATGGAGACCAGAACTGCGCACAGTGCTCCAAGTGTGGTCTAACCAAGGTATGTGGAGACCAGAACTGTGCACAGTGTTCCAAGTGTGGTCTAACCAAGGTATATGGAGACCAGAACTGTGCACAGTGCTCTGAGTGTGGTCTAACCAAGGTATATGGAGACCAGAACTGCGCACAGTGCTCCAAGTGTGGTCTAACCAAGGTATATGGAGACCAGAACTGCGCACAGTGCTCCAAGTGTGGTCTAACCAAGGTATATGGAGACCAGAACTGTGCACAGTGCTCCGAATGTGGTCTAACCAAGGTTTCTGGAGACCAGAACCGTGCACAGTGCTCCAAGTGTGGTCCAACCAAGGTTTCTGGAGACCAGAACCGTGCACAGTGCTCCAAGTGTGGTCTAACCAAGGTATATGGAGACCAGAACTGCGCACAGTGCTCCAAGTGTGGTCTAACCAAGGTATACGGAGACCAGAACTGTGCACAGTGCTCCAAGTGTGGTCTAACCGAGGTATATGGAGACCAGAACTGAGCACAGTGCTCCAAGTGTGGTCTAACCTGGGTATATGGAGACCAGAACTGTGCACAGTGCTCCAAGTGTGGTCTAACCCGGGTATATGGAGACCAGAATTGTGCACAGTGCTCCGAGTGTGGTCTAACCAAGGTATATGGAGACCAGAACTGTGCACTGTGCTCCAAGTGTGGTCTAACCAAGGTATATGGAGACCAGAACTGTGCACAGTGCTCCAAGTGTGGTCTAACAAAGGTATACGGAGACCAGAACTGTGCACAGTGCTCCATGTGTGGTCTAACCAAGGTATACGGAGACCAGAACTGTGCACTGTGCTCCAAGTGTAGTCTAACCAAGGTATACGGAGACCAGAACTGTGCACAGTGCTCCAAGTGTGGTCTAACCAAGGTATACGGAGACCAGAACTGTGCACAGTGCTCCAAGTGCGGTCTAACCAAGGTATATGGAGACCAGAACTGAGCACAGTGCTCCAAGTGTGGTCTAACCAAGTTATATGGAGACCAGAACTGTGCACAGTGCTCCAAGTGTGGTCTAACCGAGGTATATGGAGACCAGAACTGTGCACAGTGCTCCAAGTGTGGTCTAAGCAAGGTATACGGAGACCAGAACTGTGCACAGTGCTCCAAGTGTGGTCTAACCAAGGTATATGGAGACCAGAACTGTGCACAGTGCTCCAAGTGTGGTCCAACCAAGGTATATGGAGACCAGAACTGTGCACAGTGCTCCAAGTGTGGTCTAACCCGGGTATATGGAGACCAGAATTGTGCACAGTGCTCCGAGTGTGGTCTAACCAAGGTATATGGAGACCAGAACTGTGCACTGTGCTCCAAGTGTGGTCTAACCAAGGTATACGGAGACCAGAACTGTGCACAGTGCTCCAAGTGTGGTCTAACCCAGGTATATGGAGACCAGAACTGTGCACAGTGCTCCGAGTGTGGTCTAGCCAAGGTATATGGAGACCAGAACTGTGCACTGTGCTCCAAGTGTGGTCTAACCAAGGTATACGGAGACCAGAACTGTGCACAGTGCTCCAAGTGTGGTCTAACCCAGGTATATGGAGACCAGAACTGTGCACAGTGCTCCGAGTGTGGTCTCGCCAAGGTATATGGAGACCAGAACTGTGCACAGTGCTCCAGGTGTGGTCTAACCAAGGTATATGTAGACCAGAACTGCGCACAGTGCTCCAAGTGTGGTCTAACCAAGGTATATGTAGACCAGAACTGTGCACAATGCTCCAAGTGTGGTCTAACCAAGGTATATGTAGACCAGAACTGTGCACATTGCTCCAAGAGTGGTCTAACAAAGGTATATGGAGACCAGAACTGTGCACAGTGCTCCGAGTGTGGTCTAACCAAGTTATATGGAGACCAGAACTGTGCACAGTGCTCCGAATGTGGTCTAACCAAGGTTTCTGGAGACCAGAACCGTGCACAGTGCTCCAAGTGTGGTCCAACCAAGGTTTCTGGAGACCAGAACCGTGCACAGTGCTCCAAGTGTGGTCTAACCAAGGTATATGGAGACCAGAACTGTGCACAGTGCTCCAAGTGTGGTCTAACCAAGGTATACGGAGACCAGAACTGTGCACAGTGCTCCAAGTGTGGTCTAACCGAGGTATATGGAGACCAGAACTGAGCACAGTGCTCCAAGTGTGGTCTAACCAAGGTATATGGAGACCAGAACTGTGCACAGTGCTCCAAGTGTGGTCTAACCAAGGTATACGGAGACCAGAACTGTGCACAGTGCTCCAAGTGTGGTCTAACCAAGGTATATGGAGACCAGAACTGTGCACAGTGCTCCAAGTGTGGTCTAACCAAGTTATATGGAGACCAGAACTGTGCACAGTGCTCCAAGTGTGGTCTAACCGAGGTATATGGAGACCAGAACTGTGCACAGTGCTCCAAGTGTGGTCTAACCAAGTTATATGGAGACCAGAACTGTGCACAGTGCTCCAAGTGTGGTCTAACCGAGGTATATGGAGACCAGAACTGTGCACAGTGCTCCAAGTGTGGTCTAACCAAGGTATACGGAGACCAGAACTGTGCACAGTGCTCCAAGTGTGGTCTAACCAAGGTATATGGAGACCAGAACTGTGCACAGTGCTCCAAGTGTGGTCTAACCCGGGTATATGGAGACCAGAATTGTGCACAGTGCTCCGAGTGTGGTCTAACCAAGGTATATGGAGACCAGAACTGTGCACTGTGCTCCAAGTGTGGTCTAACCAAGGTATACGGAGACCAGAACTGTGCACAGTGCTCCAAGTGTGGTCTAACCAAGGTATACGGAGACCAGAACTGTGCACAGTGCTCCAAGAGTGGTCTAACCAAGTTATATGGAGACCAGAACTGTGCACAGTGCTCCGAGTGTGGTCTAACCAAGGTATATAGAGACCAGAACTGTGCACAGTGCTCCAAGAGTGGTCTAACCAAGTTATATGGAGACCAGAACTGTGCACAGTGCTCCGAGTGTGGTCTAACCAAGGTATATGGAGACCAGAACTGCGCACAGTGCTCCAAGTGTGGTCTAACCAAGGTATGTGGAGACCAGAACTGTGCACAGTGCTCCAAGTGTGGTCTAACCAAGGTATATGGAGACCAGAACTGTGCACAGTGCTCTGAGTGTGGTCTAACCAAGGTATATGGAGACCAGAACTGCGCACAGTGCTCCAAGTGTGGTCTAACCAAGGTATATGGAGACCAGAACTGCGCACAGTGCTCCAAGTGTGGTCTAACCAAGGTATATGGAGACCAGAACTGTGCACAGTGCTCCGAATGTGGTCTAACCAAGGTTTCTGGAGACCAGAACCGTGCACAGTGCTCCAAGTGTGGTCCAACCAAGGTTTCTGGAGACCAGAACCGTGCACAGTGCTCCAGGTGTGGTCTAACCAAGGTATATGGAGACCAGAACTGTGCACAGTGCTCCAAGTGTGGTCTAACCAAGGTATACGGAGACCAGAACTGTGCACAGTGCTCCAAGTGTGGTCTAACCGAGGTATATGGAGACCAGAACTGAGCACAGTGCTCCAAGTGTGGTCTAACCTGGGTATATGGAGACCAGAACTGTGCACAGTGCTCCAAGTGTGGTCTAACAAAGGTATACGGAGACCAGAACTGTGCACAGTGCTCCATGTGTGGTCTAACCAAGGTATACGGAGACCAGAACTGTGCACTGTGCTCCAAGTGTCGTCTAACCAAGGTATACGGAGACCAGAACTGTGCACAGTGCTCCAAGTGTGGTCTAACCCAGGTATATGGAGACCAGAACTGTGCACAGTGCTCCAAGTGTGGTCTAACCAAGTTATATGGAGACCAGAACTGTGCACAGTGCTCCAAGTGTGGTCTAACCGAGGTATATGGAGACCAGAACTGTGCACAGTGCTCCAAGTGTGGTCTAACCAAGGTTTCTGGAGACCAGAACTGTGCACAGTGCTCCAAGTGTGGTCTAACAAAGGTATACGGAGACCAGAACTGTGCACAGTGCTCCATGTGTGGTCTAACCAAGGTATACGGAGACCAGAACTGTGCACTGTGCTCCAAGTGTCGTCTAACCAAGGTATACGGAGACCAGAACTGTGCACAGTGCTCCAAGTGTGGTCTAACCAAGGTATACGGAGACCAGAACTGTGCACAGTGCTCCAAGTGCGGTCTAACCAAGGTATATGGAGACCAGAACTGTGCACAGTGCTCCAAGTGTGGTCTAACCAAGTTATATGGAGACCAGAACTGTGCACAGTGCTCCAAGTGTGGTCTAACCGAGGTATATGGAGACCAGAACTGTGCACAGTGCTCCCAAGTGTGGTCTAAGCAAGGTATACGGAGACCAGAACTGTGCACAGTGCTCCAAGTGTGGTCTAACCAAGGTATATGGAGACCAGAACTGTGCACAGTGCTCCAAGTGTGGTCCAACCAAGGTATATGGAGACCAGAACTGTGCACAGTGCTCCAAGTGTGGTCTAACCCGGGTATATGGAGACCAGAATTGTGCACAGTGCTCCGAGTGTGGTCTAACCAAGGTATATGGAGACCAGAACTGTGCACTGTGCTCCAAGTGTGGTCTAACCAAGGTATACGGAGACCAGAACTGTGCACAGTGCTCCAAGTGTGGTCTAACCCAGGTATATGGAGACCAGAACTGTGCACAGTGCTCCGAGTGTGGTCTAGCCAAGGTATATGGAGACCAGAACTGTGCACAGTGCTCCAGGTGTGGTCTAACCAAGGTATATGTAGACCAGAACTGCGCACAGTGCTCCAAGTGTGGTCTAACCAAGGTATATGTAGACCAGAACTGTGCACAATGCTCCAAGTGTGGTCTAACCAAGGTATATGCAGACCAGAACTGTGCACATTGCTCCAAGAGTGGTCTAACAATGGTATATGGAGACCAGAACTGTGCACAGTGCTCCGAGTGTGGTCTAACCAAGTTATATGGAGACCAGAACTGTGCACAGTGCTCCGAATGTGGTCTAACCAAGGTTTCTGGAGACCAGAACCGTGCACAGTGCTCCAAGTGTGGTCCAACCAAGGTTTCTGGAGACCAGAACCGTGCACAGTGCTCCAAGTGTGGTCTAACCAAGGTATATGGAGACCAGAACTGTGCACAGTGCTCCAAGTGTGGTCTAACCAAGGTATACGGAGACCAGAACTGTGCACAGTGCTCCAAGTGTGGTCTAACCGAGGTATATGGAGACCAGAACTGAGCACAGTGCTCCAAGTGTGGTCTCACCTGGGTATATGGAGACCAGAACTGTGCACAGTGCTCCAAGTGTGGTCTAACCCGGGTATATGGAGACCAGAATTGTGCACAGTGCTCCGAGTGTGGTCTAACCAAGGTATATGGAGACCAGAACTGTGCACTGTGCTCCAAGTGTGGTCTAACCAAGGTATATGGAGACCAGAACTGTGCACAGTGCTCCAAGTGTGGTCTAACAAAGGTATACGGAGACCAGAACTGTGCACAGTGCTCCATGTGTGGTCTAACCAAGGTATACGGAGACCAGAACTGTGCACTGTGCTCCAAGTGTAGTCTAACCAAGGTATATGGAGACCAGAACTGTGCACAGTGCTCCAAGTGTGGTTTAACCAAGGTATACGGAGACCAGAACTGTGCACAGTGCTCCAAGTGTGGTCTAACCAAGGTATATGGAGACCAGAACTGTGCACAGTGCTCCAAGTGTGGTCTAACCAAGTTATATGGAGACCAGAACTGTGCACAGTGCTCCAAGTGTGGTCTAACCGAGGTATATGGAGACCAGAACTGTGCACAGTGCTCCAAGTGTGGTCTAACCAAGGTATACGGAGACCAGAACTGTGCACAGTGCTCCAAGTGTGGTCTAACCAAGGTATATGGAGACCAGAACTGTGCACAGTGCTCCAAGTGTGGTCTAACCCGGGTATATGGAGACCAGAATTGTGCACAGTGCTCCGAGTGTGGTCTAACCAAGGTATATGGAGACCAGAACTGTGCACTGTGCTCCAAGTGTGGTCTAACCAAGGTATACGGAGACCAGAACTGTGCGCAGTGCTCCAAGTGTGGTCTAACCAAGGTATACGGAGACCAGAACTGTGCACAGTGCTCCAAGAGTGGTCTAACCAAGTTATATGGAGACCAGAACTGTGCACAGTGCTCCGAGTGTGGTCTAACCAAGGTATATAGAGACCAGAACTGTGCACAGTGGTCCAAGAGTGGTCTAACCAAGTTATATCGAGACCAGAACTGTGCACAGTGCTCCGAGTGTGGTCTAACCAAGGTATATGGAGACCAGAACTGCGCACAGTGCTCCAAGTGTGGTCTAACCAAGGTATGTGGAGACCAGAACTGTGCACAGTGCTCCAAGTGTGGTCTAACCAAGGTATATGGAGACCAGAACTGTGCACAGTGCTCTGAGTGTGGTCTAACCAAGGTATATGGAGACCAGAACTGCGCACAGTGCTCCAAGTGTGGTCTAACCAAGGTATATGGAGACCAGAACTGCGCACAGTGCTCCAAGTGTGGTCTAACCAAGGTATATGGAGACCAGAACTGCGCACAGTGCTCCGAGTGTGGTCTAACCAAGCTATACGGAGACCAGAATTGTGCACATTGCTCCGAGTGTGGTCTAACCGAGGTATACGGAGATCAGAACTGTGCACAGTGCTCCAAGTGTGGTCTAACCAAGGTATACGGAGACCAGAACTGTGCACAGTGCTCTGAGTGTGGTCTAACCAAGGTATATGGAGACCAGAACTGTGCACAGTGCTCCGAGTGTGGTCAAACCAAGGTACATGGAGACCAGAACTGTGCACAGTGCTCCAAGTGTGGTCTAACCAAGGTATATGGAGACCAGAACTGTGCACAGTGCTCCAAGTGTGGTCTAACCCGGGTATATGTAGACCAGAATTGTGCACAGTGCTCCGAGTGTGGTCTAACCAAGGTATATGGAGACCAGAACTGTGCACTGTGCTCCAAGTGTGGTCTAACCAAGGTATACGGAGACCAGAACTGTGCACAGTGCTCCAAGTGTGGTCTAACCCAGGTATATGGAGACCAGAACTGTGCACAGTGCTCCGAGTGTGGTCTAGCCAAGGTATATGGAGACCAGAACTGTGCACAGTGCTCCAGGTGTGGTCTAACCAAGGCATATGTAGACCAGAACTGCGCACAGTGCTCCAAGTGTGGTCTAACCAAGGTATATGTAGACCAGAACTGTGCACAATGCTCCAAGTGTGGTCTAACCAAGGTATATGTAGACCAGAACTGTGCACATTGCTCCAAGAGTGGTCTAACAAAGGTATATGGAGACCAGAACTGTGCACAGTGCTCCGAGTGTGGTCTAACCAAGTTATATGGAGACCAGAACTGTGCACAGTGCTCCGAATGTGGTCTAACCAAGGTTTCTGGAGACCAGAACCGTGCACAGTGCTCCAAGTGTGGTCCAACCAAGGTTTCTGGAGACCAGAACCGTGCACAGTGTTCCAAGTGTGGTCTAACCAAGGTATATGGAGACCAGAACTGTGCACAGTGCTCCAAGTGTGGTCTAACCAAGGTATACGGAGACCAGAACTGTGCACAGTGCTCCAAGTGTGGTCTAACCGAGGTATATGGAGACCAGAACTGAGCACAGTGCTCCAAGTGTGGTCTCACCTGGGTATATGGAGACCAGAACTGTGCACAGTGCTCCAAGTGTGGTCTAACCCGGGTATATGGAGACCAGAATTGTGCACAGTGCTCCGAGTGTGGTCTAACCAAGGTATATGGAGACCAGAACTGTGCACTGTGCTCCAAGTGTGGTCTAACCAAGGTATATGGAGACCAGAACTGTGCACAGTGCTCCAAGTGTGGTCTAACAAAGGTATACGGAGACCAGAACTGTGCACAGTGCTCCATGTGTGGTCTAACCAAGGTATACGGAGACCAGAACTGTGCACTGTGCTCCAAGTGTAGTCTAACCAAGGTATATGGAGACCAGAACTGTGCACAGTGCTCCAAGTGTGGTTTAACCAAGGTATACGGAGACCAGAACTGTGCACAGTGCTCCAAGTGTGGTCTAACCAAGGTATATGGAGACCAGAACTGTGCACAGTGCTCCAAGTGTGGTCTAACCAAGTTATATGGAGACCAGAACTGTGCACAGTGCTCCAAGTGTGGTCTAACCGAGGTATATGGAGACCAGAACTGTGCACAGTGCTCCAAGTGTGGTCGAACCAAGGTATACGGAGACCAGAACTGTGCACAGTGCTCCAAGTGTGGTCTAACCAAGGTATACGGAGACCAGAACTGTGCACAGTGCTCCAAGTGTGGTCTAACCCGGGTATATGGAGACCAGAATTGTGCACAGTGCTCCGAGTGTGGTCTAACCAAGGTATATGGAGACCAGAACTGTGCACTGTGCTCCAAGTGTGGTCTAACCAAGGTATACGGAGACCAGAACTGTGCACAGTGCTCCAAGTGTGGTCTAACCAAGGTATACGGAGACCAGAACTGTGCACAGTGCTCCAAGTGTGGTCTAACCAAGTTATATGGAGACCAGAACTGTGCACAGTGCTCCAAGTGTGGTCTAACCAAGGTATATAGAGACCAGAACTGTGCACAGTGCTCCAAGAGTTGTCTAACCAAGTTATATGGAGACCAGAACTGTGCACAGTGCTCCGAGTGTGGTCTAACCAAGGTATATGGAGACCAGAACTGCGCACAGTGCTCCAAGTGTGGTCTAACCAAGGTATGTGGAGACCAGAACTGTGCACAGTGCTCCAAGTGTGGTCTAACCAAGGTATATGGAGACCAGAACTGTGCACAGTGCTCTGAGTGTGGTCTAACCAAGGTATATGGAGACCAGAACTGCGCACAGTGCTCCAAGTGTGGTCTAACCAAGGAATATGGAGACCAGAACTGCGCACAGTGCTCCAAGTGTGGTCTAACCAAGGTATATGGAGACCAGAACTGCGCACAGTGCTCCGAGTGTGGTCTAACCAAGCTATACGGAGACCAGAATTGTGCACATTGCTCCGAGTGTGGTCTAGCCAAGGTATATGGAGACCAGAACTGTGCACTGTGCTCCAAGTGTGGTCTAACCAAGGTATATGGAGACCAGAACTGTGCACAGTGCTCCAAGTGTGGTCTAACAAAGGTATACGGAGACCAGAACTGTGCACAGTGCTCCATGTGTGGTCTAACCAAGGTATACGGAGACCAGAACTGTGCACTGTGCTCCAAGTGTAGTCTAACCAAGGTATATGGAGACCAGAACTGTGCACAGTGCTCCAAGTGTGGTTTAACCAAGGTATACGGAGACCAGAACTGTGCACAGTGCTCCAAGTGTGGTCTAACCAAGGTATATGGAGACCAGAACTGTGCACAGTGCTCCAAGTGTGGTCTAACCAAGTTATATGGAGACCAGAACTGTGCACAGTGCTCCAAGTGTGGTCTAACCGAGGTATATGGAGACCAGAACTGTGCACAGTGCTCCAAGTGTGGTCTAACCAAGGTATACGGAGACCAGAACTGTGCACAGTGCTCCAAGTGTGGTCTAACCAAGGTATACGGAGACCAGAAATGTGCACAGTGCTCCAAGTGTGGTCTAACCCGGGTATATGGAGACCAGAATTGTGCACAGTGCTCCGAGTGTGGTCTAACCAAGGTATATGGAGACCAGAACTGTGCACTGTGCTCCAAGTGTGGTCTAACCAAGGTATACGGAGACCAGAACTGTGCACAGTGCTCCAAGTGTGGTCTAACCAAGGTATACGGAGACCAGAACTGTGCACAGTGCTCCAAGTGTGGTCTAACCAAGTTATATGGAGACCAGAACTGTGCACAGTGCTCCAAGTGTGGTCTAACCAAGGTATATAGAGACCAGAACTGTGCACAGTGCTCCAAGAGTTGTCTAACCAAGTTATATGGAGACCAGAACTGTGCACAGTGCTCCGAGTGTGGTCTAACCAAGGTATATGGAGACCAGAACTGCGCACAGTGCTCCAAGTGAAGTCTAACCAAGGTATGTGGAGACCAGAACTGTGCACAGTGCTCCAAGTGTGGTCTAACCAAGGTATATGGAGACCAGAACTGTGCACAGTGCTCTGAGTGTGGTCTAACCAAGGTATATGGAGACCAGAACTGCGCACAGTGCTCCAAGTGTGGTCTAACCAAGGAATATGGAGACCAGAACTGCGCACAGTGCTCCAAGTGTGGTCTAACCAAGGTATATGGAGACTAGAACTGCGCACAGTGCTCCGAGTGTGGTCTAACCAAGCTATACGGAGACCAGAATTGTGCACATTGCTCCGAGTGTGGTCTAACCGAGGTATACGGAGATCAGAACTGTGCACAGTGCTCCAAGTGTGGTCTAACCAAGGTATACGGAGACCAGAACTGTGCACAGTGCTCTGAGTGTGGTCCAACCAAGGTATATGGAGACCAGAACTGTGCACAGTGCTCCGAGTGTGGTCAAACCAAGGTACATGGAGACCAGAACTGTGCACAGTGCTCCAAGTGTGGTCTAACCAAGGTATATGGAGACCAGAACTGTGCACAGTGCTCCAAGTGTGGTTTAACCAAGGTATCCGGAGACCAGAACTGTGCACAGTGCTCCAAGTGTGGTCTAACCAAGGTATATGGAGACCAGAACTGTGCACAGTGCTCCAAGTGTGGTCTAACCAAGTTATATGGAGACCAGAACTGTGCACAGTGCTCCAAGTGTGGTCTAACCGAGGTATATGGAGACCAGAACTGTGCACAGTGCTCCAAGTGTGGTCTAACCAAGGTATACGGAGACCAGAACTGTGCACAGTGCTCCAAGTGTGGTCTAACCAAGTTATATGGAGACCAGAACTGTGCACAGTGCTCCAAGTGTGGTCTATCCAAGGTATATGGAGACCGGAACTGTGCACAGTGCTCCAAGTGTGGTCTAACCAAGGTATACGGAGACCAGAACTGTGCACAGTGCTCCAAGAGTGGTCTAACCAAGTTATATGGAGACCAGAACTGTGCACAGTGCTCCGAGTGTGGTCTAACCAAGGTATATAGAGACCAGAACTGTGCACAGTGCTCCGAGTGTGGTCTAACCAAGGTATATGGAGACCAGAACTGCGCACAGTGCTCCAAGTGTGGTCTAACCAAGGTATGTGGAGACCAGAACTGTGCACAGTACTCCAAGTGTGGTCTAACCAAGGTATATGGAGACCAGAACTGTGCACAGTGCTCTGAGTGTGGTCTAACCAAGGTATATGGAGACCAGAACTGCGCACAGTGCTCCAAGTGTGGTCGAACCAAGGTATATGGAGACCAGAACTGCGCACAATGCTCCAAGTGTGGTCTAACCAAGGTATATGGAGACCAGAACTGCGCACAGTGCTCCGAGTGTGGTCTAACCAAGCTATACGGAGACCAGAATTGTGCACATTGCTCCGAGTGTGGTCTAACCGAGGTATACGGAGATCAGAACTGTGCACAGTGCTCCAAGTGTGGTCTAACCAAGGTATACGGAGACCAGAACTGTGCACAGTGCTCTGAGTGTGGTCTAACCAAGGTATATGGAGACCAGAACTGTGCACAGTGCTCCGAGTGTGGTCAAACCAAGGTACATGGAGACCAGAACTGTGCACAGTGCTCCAAGTGTGGTCTAACCAAGGTATATGGAGACCAGAACTGTGCACAGTGCTCCGAGTGTGGTCAAACCAAGGTACATGGAGCACTGTGCACAGTTCTGGTCTCCAACAGTGGTTTAACCAAGGTACATGGAGACCAGAACTGTGCACAGTGCTCCAAGTGTGGTCAAACCAAGGTACATGGAGACCAGAACTGTGCACAGTGCTCCAAGTTTGGTCTAACCAAGGAATATGGAGACGGGAACTGTGCACAGTGCTCCGAGTATGGTTTAACCAAGGTATATGGAGACCAGAACTGTGCACAGTGCTCCAAGAGTGGTCTAACCAAGGTATATGGAGACCAGAACTGTGCGCAGTGCTCCGAGTGTGGTCAAACCAAGGTACATGGAGACCAGAACTGTGCACAGTGCTCCAAGAGTGGTTTAACCAAGGTACTTGGAGACCAGTACTGTGCACAGTGCTCCAAGTGTGGTCAAACCAAGGTTTATGGAGACCAGAACTGTGCACAGTGCTCCGAGTGTGGTCTAGCCAAGGTATATGGAGACCAGAACTGTGCACAGTGCTCCAGGTGTGGTCTAACCAAGGTATATGTAGACCAGAACTGCGCACAGTGCTCCAAGTGTGGTCTAACCAAGGTATATGTGGACCAGAACTGTGCACAATGCTCCAAGTGTGGTCTAACCAAGGTATATGGAGACCAGAACTGTGCACATTGCTCCAAGAGTGGTCTAACCAAGTTATATGGAGACCAGAACTGTGCACAGTGCTCCAAGTGTGGTCCAACCAAGGTTTCTGGAGACCAGAACCGTGCACAGTGCTCCAAGTGTGGTCTAACCAAGGTATATGGAGACCAGAACTGTGCACAGTGCTCCAAGTGTGGTCTAACCAAGGTATACGGAGACCAGAACTGTGCGCAGTGCTCCAAGTGTGGTCTAACCGAGGTATATGGAGACCAGAACTGAGCACAGTGCTCCAAGTGTGGTCTAACCTGGGTATATGGAGACCAGAACTGTGCACAGTGCTCCAAGTGTGGTCTAACCCGGGTATATGGAGACCAGAACTGTGCACAGTGCTCCGAGTGTGGTCTAACCAAGGTATATGGAGACCAGAACTGTGCACTGTGCTCCAAGTGTTCTCTAACCAAGGTATATGGAGACCAGAACTGTGCACAGTGCTCCAAGTGTGGTCTAACAAAGGTATACGTTGACCAGAATTGTGCACAGTGCTCTGAGTGTGGTCTAACCAAGGTATATGGAGACCAGAACTGCGCACAGTGCTCCAAGTGTGGTCTAACCAAGGTATATGGAGACCAGAACTGCGCACAGTGCTCCAAGTGTGGTCTAACCAAGGTATATGGAGACCAGAACTGCGCACAGTGCTCCGAGTGTGGTCTAACCAAGCTATACGGAGACCAGAACTGTGCACAGTGCTCTGAGTGTGGTCTAACCAAGTTATATGGAGACCAGAACTGTGCACAGTGCTCCGAGTGTGGTCAAACCAAGGTACATGGAGACCAGAACTGTGCACAGTGCTCCAAGTGTGGTCTAACCAAGGTATATGGAGACCAGAACTGTGCACAGTGCTCCGAGTGTGGTCAAACCAAGGTACATGGAGCACTGTGCACAGTTCTGGTCTCCAACAGTGGTTTAACCAATGTACATGATGACCAGAACTGTGCACAGTGCTCCAAGTGTGGTCAAACCAAGGTACATGGAGACCAGAACTGTGCACAGTGCTCCAAGTTTGGTCTAACCAAGGAATATGGAGACGGGAACTGTGCACAGTGCTCCGAGTGTGGTTTAACCAAGGTATATGGAGACCAGAACTGTGCACAGTGCTCCAAGAGTGGTTTAACCAAGGTACATGGAGACCAGAACTGTGCACAGTGCTCCGAGTGTGGTCAAACCAAGGTATATGGAGACCAGAACTGTGCACAGTGCTCCGAGTGTGGTCTAGCCAAGGTATATGGAGACCAGAACTGTGCACAGTGCTCCAGGTGTGGTCTAACCAAGGTATATGTAGACCAGAACTGCGCACAGTGCTCCAAGTGTGGTCTAACCAAGGTATATGTAGACCAGAACTGTGCACAATGCTCCAAGTGTGGTCTAACCAAGGTATATGGAGACCAGAACTGTGCACATTGCTCCAAGAGTGGTCTAACAAAGGTATATGGAGACCAGAACTGTGCACAGTGCTCCGAGTGTGGTCTAACCAAGTTATATGGAGACCAGAACTGTGCACAGTGCTCCAAGTGTGGTCCAACCAAGGTTTCTGGAGACCAGAACCGTGCACAGTGCTCCAAGTGTGGTCTAACCAAGGTATATGGAGACCAGAACTGTGCACAGTGCTCCAAGTGTGGTCTAACCAAGGTATACGGAGACCAGAACTGTGCGCAGTGCTCCAAGTGTGGTCTAACCGAGGTATATGGAGACCATAACTGAGCACAGTGCTCCAAGTGTGGTCTAACCTGGGTATATGGAGACCAGAACTGTGCACAGTGCTCCAAGTGTGGTCTAACCCGGGTATATGGAGACCAGAACTGTGCACAGTGCTCCGAGTGTGGTCTAACCAAGGTATATGGAGACCAGAACTGTGCACTGTGCTCCAAGTGTGGTCTAACCAAGGTATATGGAGACCAGAACTGTGCACAGTGCTCCAAGTGTGGTCTAACAAAGGTATACGGAGACCAGAACTGTGCACATTGCTCCATGTGTGGTCTAACCAAGGTATACGGAGACCAGAACTGTGCACTGTGCTCCAAGTGTAGTCTAACCAAGGTATACGGAGACCAGAACTGTGCACAGTGCTCCAAGTGTGGTCTAACCAAGGTATACAGAGACCAGAACTGTGCACAGTGCTCCAAGTGTGGTCTAACCAAGGTATATGGAGACCAGAACTGTGCACAGTGCTCCAAGTGTGGTCTAACCAAGTTATATGGAGACCAGAACTGTGCACAGTGCTCCGAGTGTGGTCTAACCAAGGTATATGGAGACCAGAACTGCGCACAGTGCTCCAAGTGTGGTCTAACCAAGGTATGTGGAGACCAGAACTGTGCACAGTGCTCCAAGTGTGGTCTAACCAAGGTATATGGAGACCAGAACTGTGCACAGTGCTCCGAGTGTGGTCTAACCAAGGTATACGGAGACCAGAATTGTGCACAGTGCTCCGAGTGTGGTCAAACCAAGGTACATGGAGACCAGAACTGTGCACAGTGCTCCAAGTGTGGTCTAACCAAGGTATATGGAGACCAGAACTGTGCACAGTGCTCCGAGTGTGGTCAAACCAAGGTACATGGAGCACTGTGCACAGTTCTGGTCTCCAAGAGTGGTTTAACCAAGGTACATGGAGACCAGAACTGTGCACAGTGCTCCAAGTGTGGTCAAACCAAGGTACATGGAGACCAGAACTGTGCACAGTGCTCCAAGAGTGGTTTAACCAAGGTATATGGAGACCAGAACTGTGCACAGTGCTCCGAGTGTGGTCAAACCAAGGTACATGGAGACCAGAACTGTGCACAGTGCTCCAAGTGTGGTCTAACCAAGGAATATGGAGACGGGAACTGTGCACAGTGCTCCGAGTGTGGTTTAACCAAGGTATATGGAGACCAGAACTGTGCACAGTGCTCCAAGAGTGGTCTAACCAAGGTATATGGAGACCAGAACTGTGCACAGTGCTCCGAGTGTGGTCAAACCAAGGTACATGGAGACCAGAACTGTGCACAGTGCTCCAAGAGTGGTTTAACCAAGGTACATGGAGACCAGTACTGTGCACAGTGCTCCAAGAGTGGTCTAACAAAGGTATATGGAGACCAGAACTGTGCACAGTGCTCCAAGTGTGGTCTAACAAAGGTATATGGAGACCAGAACTGTGCACAGTGCTCCAAGTGTGGTCCAACCGAGGTATATGGAGACCAGAACTGTGCACAGTGCTCCAAGTGTGGTCTAACCAAGGTATATGGAGACCAGAACTGTGCACAGTGCTCCGAGTGTGGTCTAACCGAGGTATATGTAGACCAGAACTGAGCACAGTGCTCCAAGTGTGGTCTAACCTGGGTATATGGAGACCAGAATTGTGCACATTGCTCCGAGTGTTGTCTAACCGAGGTATACGGAGATCTGAACTGTGCACAGTGCTCCCAGTGTGGTCTAACCAAGGTATACGGAGACCAGAACTGTGCACAGTGCTCCGAGTGTGGTCTAACCAAGGTATATGGAGACCAGAACTGTGCACAGTGCTCCAAGTGTGGTCTAACCAAGGTATATGGAGACCGGAACTGTGCACAGTGCTCCAAGTGTGGTCTAACCAAGGTATATGGAGACCAGAACTGTGCACAGTGCTCCAAGAGTGGTTTAACCAAGGTATATGGAGACCAGAACTGTGCACAGTGCTCCGAGTGTGGTCTAACCCAGGTACATGGAGACCAGAACTGTGCACAGTGCTCCAAGTGTGGTCTAACAAAGGTATATGGAGACCAGAACTGTGCACAGTGCTCCAAGTGTGGTCCTACCGAGGTATATGGAGACCAGAACTGTGCACAGTGCTCCAAGTGTGGTCTAACCAAGGAATATGGAGACCAGAACTGTGCACAGTGCTCCAAGTGTGGTCTAACCAAGGTATATGGAGACCAGAACTGTGCACAGTGCTCCAAGTGTGGTCTAACCAAGGAATATGGAGACGGGAACTGTGCACAGTGCTCCGAGTGTGGTCTAACCAAGGTATATGGAGACCAGAACTGTGCACAGTGCTCCAAGTGTGGTCTAACCAAGGAATATGGAGACGGGAACTGTGCACAGTGCTCCGAGTGTGGTCTAACCGAGGTATATGGAGACCAGAACTGTGCGCAGTGCTCCGAGTGTGGTCTAACCAAGGTATATGGAGACCAGAATTGTGCACAGTGCTCCAAGTGTGGTCTAACAAAGGTATATGGAGACCAGAACTGTGCACAGTGCTCCAAGTGTGGTCTAACCAAGGTATACGGAGACCAGAACTGTGCACAGTGCTCCAAGTGTGGTCTAACCAAGGTATATGGAGACCAGAACTGTGCACAGTGCTCCAAGTGTGGTCTAACCAAGGTATATGGAGACCAGAACTGTGCACAGTGCTCCAAGAGTGGTCTAACCAAGTTATATGGAGACCAGAACTGTGCACTGTGCTCCAAGTGTGGTCTAACCAAGGTATATGGAGACCAGAACTGTGCACTGTGCTCCAAGTGTAGTCTAACGAAGGTATACGGAGACCAGAACTGGGCACTGTGCTCCAAGTGTGGTCTAGCCAAGTTATATGGAGACCAGAACTGTGCACAGTGCTCCAAGAGTGGTCTAACCAAGGTATATGGAGACCAGAACTGAGCACAGTGCTCCAAGTGTGGTCTAACCAAGGTATATGGAGACCAGAACTGTGCACGGTGCTCCGAGTGTGGTCTAACCAAGGTATATGGAGACCAGAACTGTGCACGGTGCTCCGAGTATGGTCTAACCAAGTTATATGGAGACCAGAACTGTGCACGGTGCTCCGAGTGTGGTCTAACCAAGGTATATGGAGACCAGAACTGTGCACAGTGCTCCGAGTGTGGTCTAACCAAGGTTCTATCCAAGTCTAACAAAACTTCTCTGCTTTTCAATTCTAGAAATGAAGCCCAGAACTTGATTGGCCTTTTTTACGGCCTTAGTAACCTGCGGTCGCTGCTTTCAGTGATGTGTGTGTCTGTCCCCCCCTCGATCCCTCTGCTCCTCCGCCCTGTTTAGACTCTTATTATCCAGGCAGGAGGTGCCCTCCTCATCCCTCCCACCGAAATGCACCGCCTCCCACTTATCGATGATGAGATTCATTTCCCCATCTGCACGCCCATTCTGGCCAGTCTTCCCAATGTCTTCCTCCAATTTGTCGCGGTCCTCCTCGGGATTAACCACACCCCCAAATTTTGAGATTGCTCCCCTCAACCCCTGACTCTCTGTTTTTCTCGCCAACGAAAGGGGACATTTTTAACGGGGGTGCAGGAGCCGAGAGACCTGGGGGACGGGGATTGTGCGCACAAATCTTTGAAGGTGGCAGGACAAGTTGAGAAGGTTGTCAACAAAATGGGCTTGATTCATGGAGGCGTAGAGTACAAAACAAGGAGGTGATGCTCAATCGCCAAATCTCCCACCATCAACGTCCTGGGGGTCACCATTGACCAGAAACTTAACTGGACCAGCCATATAAATACTGTGGCTACGAGAGCAGGTCAGAGGCTGGGTATTCTGCGGCGAGTGACTCACCTCCTGACTCCCCAAAGCCTTTCCACCATCTACAAGGCACAAGTCAGGAGTGTGATGGAATACTCTCCACTTGCCTGGACGAGTGCTGCTCCAACAACGCTCGAGAAGCTCGACACCATCCAGGGCAAAGCAGCCCGCTCGATTGGCGCCCTAAACATTCACTCCCTTCACCACCGGCCCACCGCGGCCGCAGTGTGGACCATCCACAGGATGCACTGCAGCAACTCGCCAAGGCTTCTTCGACAGCACCTCCCAAACCCGCGACCTCTACCACCTAGAAGGACCAGGGCAGCGGGCACATGGGGACAACCCCCACCCGCACGTTCCCCTCCGAGTCGCACACCATCCCCACTTGGGAATATATCGGCCGTTCCTTCATCGTCGCTGGGTCAAAATCCTGGAACTCCCTTCCTAACAGCACTGTGGGAGAACCTTCACCACACGGACTGCAGCGGTTCAAGAAGGCGGCTCACCACCACCTTCTCAAGGGGCGATTAGGGATGGGCAGTAAATGCCAGCGACGCCCACATCCCACGAACGAATAATAAAAAAAACCCTTCATGAAACACTGGTTGGGCCTCAGCTGGAGCATTGCGTCAAATTCGGGGGCCCCCGCACTTTAGGAAGGACGTGAAGACCCTCGGAGAGGGTGCGGAGGAGATGGTTCCAGGGATGAGGGTCTTCAGTTGACGCGGAGAGACTGGAGAAGCTGGGATTGTTCTCCTCGGAGCAGAGAAGGTTAAGAGGGGGATTTGATGGAGGGGTTTACAATCATGAAGGGTTTCGACAGAGTAAATCAGGAGAGACTGTGGGCAGGAGGGTCGGTAACCAGAGGACGCAGATTTGAGATAATTGCCCAGAGGTGGACGGAGATGAGGACAATCTTTTTAACCCAGCGAGTTGTTCTGATCTGGAACTCGCTGCCTGAGAGGGCGGTGGGAGCAGATTCAATAATAACTTTCAAAAGGGAATTGGATGAATACTTGAAGGGAAAAAATTGACAGGGCAACGGGGAAAGGGCAAGGTCCAGTGGGATTAATTGGGCAGCGCTCTCAAAGAGCCAGCACGGTCATTATGGGCCGAACGGCACCCTTCTCCGCTGTAAGATTCTGCCCCTCCGCTCTCTCCGGCTCCCGGTCGTGCTGGACGGCGTGGCCAATGGGCTCCGTTCTCTGCTTGTGTACCCCAGACTGATAATTCGACCATGAAGGGGGCACATGTTCCGGTGAGATTGCCCCCTCTCGGTGGGGGGTTAGGTCCCGTTAGTGGGCCGAGGGGCCAGAGTGGCGGTCGTCACTCCCCGAGTCTTACAGGGACAAAGAGATATATATGGGGCCGGGGGTCATTCAGTGTTTGACGGGACGGTGCAGAGGGAGCTTCACTCTGTATCTAACCCTGTCCCTGCCCTGGGAGTGATTGACGGGACGGTGTAGAGGGAGCTTTACTCTGTATCTAACCCTGTACCTGGGAGTGATTGACGGGACGGTGTAGAGGGAGCTTTACTCTGTATCTCACCCTGTACCTGCCCTGGGAGTGTTTGACGGGACAGTGTAGAGGGAGCTTTACTCTGTATCTAACCCTGTACCTGCCCTGGGAGTGTTTGACGGGACAGTGTAGAGGGAGCTTTACTCTGTATCTAACCCTGTACCTGCCCTGGGAGTGTTTGATGGGACAGTGTAGAGGGAGCTTTACTCTGTATCTAACCCTGTCCCTGCCCCTTGGGAGTGTTTGATGGGACAGTGTAGAGGGAGCTTTACTCTGTATCTAACCCTGTACTTGCCCTGGGAGTGTTTGACGGGACAGTGTAGTTGGAGCTTTACTCTGTATCTAACCCTGTACCTGCCCTGGGAGTGATTGACGGGACAGTGTAGAGGGAGCTTTACTCTGTATCTAACCCCGTCCCTGGGAGTGATGACGGGACGGTGTAGAGGGAGCTTCACTCTGTATCTAACCCCGTCCCTGGGAGTGATTGACGGGACGGTGTAGAGGGAGCTTCACTCTGTATCTAACCCTGTCCCTGGGAGTGATTGATGGGACAGTGTAGAGGGAGCTTTACTCTGTATCTAACCCTGTACCTGCCCTGGGAGTGATTGACGGGACGGTGTAGAGGGAGCTTCACTCTGTATCTAACCCTGTACCTGCCCTGGGAGTGTTTGACGGGACAGTGTAGAGGGAGCTTTACTCTGTATCTAACCCTGTACCTGCCCTGGGAGTGATTGACGGGACGGTGTAGAGGGAGCTTCACTCTGTATCTAACCCTGTCCCTGGGAGTGATTGATGGGACAGTGTAGAGGGAGCTTTACTCTGTATCTAACCCTGTACCTGCCCTGGGAGTGATTGACGGGACGGTGTAGAGGGAGCTTCACTCTGTATCTAACCCTGTCCCTGGGAGTGATTGATGGGACAGTGTAGAGGGAGCTTTACTCTGTATCTAACCCTGTACCTGCCCTGGGAGTGATTGACGGGACGGTGTAGAGGGAGCTTCACTCTGTATCTAACCCTGTCCCTGGGAGTGATTGACGGGACGGTGTAGAGGGAGCTTTACTCTGTATCTAACCCTGTACCTGCCCTGGGAGTGATTGACGGGACAGTGTAGAGGGAGCTTTACTCTGTATCTAACCCTGTACCTGCCCTGGGAGTGTTTGATGGGACAGTGTAGAGGGAGCTTTACTCTGTATCTAACCCTGTACCTGCCCTGGGAGTGTTTGACGGGACAGTGTAGAGGGAGCTTTACTCTGTATCTCACCCTGTACCTGCCCTGGGAGTGTTTGATGGGACAGTGTAGAGGGAGCTTTACTCTGTATCTAACCCTGTACCTGCCCTGGGAGTGTTTGATGGGACAGTGTAGAGGGAGCTTTACTCTGTATCTAACCCTGTACCTGCCCTGGGAGTGTTTGATGGGACAGTGTAGAGGGAGCTTTACTCTGTATCTAACCCTGTCCCTGCCCCTTGGAGTGTTTGATGGGACAGTGTAGAGGGAGCTTTACTCTGTATCTAACCCTGTCCCTGCCCTGGGAGTGTTTGACGGGACAGTGTAGAGGGAGCTTTACTCTGTATCTAACCCTGTACCTGCCCTCGGAGTGTTTGATGGGACAGTGTAGAGGGAGCTTTACTCTGTATCTAACCCTGTACCTGCCCTGGGAGTGTTTGATGGGACAGTGTAGAGGGAGCTTTACTCTGTATCTAACCCTGTACCTGCCCTGGGAGTGTTTGATGGGACAGTGTAGAGGGAGCTTTACTCTGTATCTAACCCCGTCCCTGGGAGTGTTTGATGGGACAGTGTAGAGGGAGCTTTACTCTGTATCTCACCCTGTACCTGGGAGTGATGACGGGACGGTGTAGAGGGAGCTTTACTCTGTATCTAACCCTGTACCTGCCCTGGGAGTGTTTGATGGGACGGTGTAGAGGGAGCTTTACTCTGTATCTAACCCTGTACCTGCCCTGGGAGTGTTTGATGGGACGGTGTAGAGGGAGCTTTACTCTGTATCTAACCCTGGACCTGGGAGTGATTGACGGGACGGTGTAGAGGGAGCTTCACTCTGTATCTAACCCCGTCCCTGGGAGTGATTGACGGGACGGTGCTCCTGACCCTCTCTGATGCCTTTCTCTCCTCCCTCAGGTACCTGGTGAAGCTCCCCTCCCCGGGAGTGGTCGCGAACAAGCAGGAGTGCGAGAGGCTGAAGGGCCTGGTGGAGGCCCAGGTCCAGATCTGCAAGCGGCAGCTGCGGGCCATGGGCTCAGTGAAACGGGGCGCCGAGATCGCCATCAAGGAGTGTCAGCAGCAGTTCCAGCATCGCCGGTGGAACTGCTCGATCCTGGCCGGGCTGGAGGCCTTCGGCAAGGGAGTCCCACCAGGTAGGGACCCGGTCCCTGGCCGGGGCGGGAGGGGAGAGCGGCCTAACTCCACCGAGGCCGGGATTGGAGCCTGGGCCTTTCCTGCTCTGTGTGTGTGTGTGTGTGTGTGTGGGTCAGGAGGACGGTTGCTAAGGGTGAGGAGATCGGCCTCACTCAACCTTGGCCGGGATTGGAGCCTGGGCCTTTCCTGCTCTGTGTGTGTGTGTGTGGGTGTCAGGAGGCCGGTCGCCGAGGGTGAAGAGATCGGCCTAACTCGACGTAGGCCGGGATTGGAGCCTGGGCCTTTCCTGCTCTGTGTGGGGGTCAGGAGGCCGGTCGCCGAGGGTGAGGAGATCGGCCTAACTCAACCTTGGGCGGGATTGGAGCCTGGGCCTTTCCTGCTCTGCGTGGGGGTCAGGAGGCCAGTTGCTAAGGGTGAAGAGATCGGCCTAACTCGACGTAGGCCGGGATTGGAGCCTGGGCCTTTCCTGCTCTGTGTGTGGGTCAGGAGGCCGGTCGCTAAGGGTGAAGAGATCGGCCTAACTCGACGTAGGCCGGGATTGGAGCCTGGGCCTTTCCTGCTCTGTGTGTGGGTGTCAGGAGGCCGGTTGCCGAGGGTGAGGAGATCGGCCTAACTCAACGTAGGCCGGGATTGGAGCCTGGGCCTTTCCTGCTCTGTGTGTGGGTCAGGAGGCCGGTTGCTAAGGGTGAAGAGATCGGCCTAACTCGACGTAGGCCGGGATTGGAGCCTGGGCCTTTCCTGCTCTGTGTGTGGGTGTCAGGAGGCCGGTTGCCGAGGGTGAGGAGATCGGCCTAACTCGACGTAGGCCGGGATTGGAGCCTGGGCCTTTCCTGCTCTGTGTGTGTGTGTGTGGGTCAGGAGGACGGTCGCCGAGGGTGAAGAGATCGGCCTAACTCAACGTAGGCCGGGATTGGAGCCTGGGCCTTTCCTGCTCTGTGTGTGGGGGTCAGGAGGCCGGTTGCTAAGGGTGAAGAGATCGGCCTAACTCGACGTAGGCCGGGATTGGAGCCTGGGCCTTTCCTGCTCTGCGTGGGGGTCAGGAGGCCGGTTGCTAAGGGTGAAGAGATCAGCCTAACTCAACGTAGGCCGGGATTGGAGCCTGGGCCTTTCCTGCTCTGTGTGTGTGTCAGGAGGCCGGTTGCCGAGGGTGAAGAGATCGGCCTAACTCAACGTAGGCCGGGATTGGAGCCTGGGCCTTTCCTGCTCTGTATGTGTGGGTGTGTCAGGAGGCCGGTTGCTAAGGGTGAAGAGATCGGCCTAACTCAACCTAGGCCGGGATTGGAGCCTGGGCCTTTCCTGCTCTGTGTTTGGGTGTCAGGAGGCCGGTTGCCGAGGGTGAGGAGATCGGCCTAACCCGAAGCAGGCCGGGATTGGAGCCTGGGCCTTTCCTGCTCCGCGTGGGGGTCAGGAGGCCGGTTGCTAAGGGTGAAGAGATCGGCCTAACTCGACGTAGGCCGGGATTGGAGCCTGGGCCTTTCCTGCTCTGTGTTTGGGTGTCAGGAGGCCGGTTGCCGAGGGTGAAGAGATCGGCCTAACTCAACGTAGGCCGGGATTGGAGCCTGGGCCTTTCCTGCTCTGTGTTTGGGTGTCAGGAGGCCGGTTGCTAAGGGTGAGGAGATCGGCCTAACTCAACGTAGGCCGGGATTGGAGCCTGGGCCTTTCCTGCTCTGTGTTTGGGTGTCAGGAGGCCGGTTGCCGAGGGTGAGGAGACCGGCCTAACCCGAAGCAGGCCGGGATTGGAGCCTGGGACTTTCCTGCTCCCGACACCCCCCACCCCCCCGCCAACCACCGGGGGCGTCGCGGGGAATGGGTCAGGGAATCGAGGGAGGTTCCGCGAGTGGGATAGGTCGTTTCTTAAGAGCGAGGGGCCGAATGGCCTCGCCTGCTGTGAGGATTCTAACGCTTTTCCCCCCCCCCCCCCCCCCCCCCTCCTCCCCCGTTGGCAGGGACGCGCGAGGCGGCCTTCGTCCACGCCATCTCCGCGGCCGGGGTGGCCTTCGCAGTGACGCGGGCCTGCAGCCGAGGGGAGCTGCCCAGGTGTGGCTGCGATCGCAAAGTCCAAGGTTTCAGCGCGGAGGGTAAGTTGGTCGACCGGGGGGGGCGGGGCGGGGCGGGACGGGACGAAAGTCGGCGTCTGAGAGGAGGCCGTTCAGCCCATCTGTGTCCCTGCTCTCCCCCCGCCGCAGGTTTCGAATGGTCGGGTTGCTCGGACAACGTGCTCTACGGGATCTCCTTCTCCCAGGCCTTCGTCGACGTCTCCGAGCGAGAGACAGGGTCTTCCTCCGGTCACTCCCTCATGAACCTGCACAACAGCGAGGCGGGAAGGAAGGTGAGGCTAGACGCCCTCCGTCTGGGTCAGGGCGCGGCCGTCTGTCACGCTCAGTGTGTCCGTGTCTGGACAAACTCTCTCTCTCTCTCTCTCCGTCTGACTGTCCGTCTCACCTCGGCCTGTCTGTCTGTTTCCGTCTCCCTCCGTCTGCCCGTCTCCTTCCCTCCGTCTCCGCGTCTCCGTCTCCCACCCTCCCTCGCGCCGTCTGCTCGTCACCGGCTGTCTCCCTCCCTCTGTCCGTCTCTCTCTCTCTCCGTCCGTCTCTCTCTCCCTCTCTCCCCCTCCCGTCTCTCCCTCCCTCTGTCCGTCTCTCTCTCTCTCCCCGTCTCTCTTTCCCTCCATCTCCCTCCGTCTCACCCTCTCTTCCCCTCCCCTCTCTCTCTCCCTCCGTCTCTCTCCCTCTCTCTCCGTCTCTCCCTCTCTCTCTCCCTCCGTCTCTCACTGTCTCCCTTCGTCCCTCTCCCTCTCTCTCCCTCCCCCATCTCCCTCCCCTTCCACGTCTCTCTCCCTCCGTCTCTCTCTCCCCCTCTCTCTCCCTCCGTCTCTCTCTCCCTCTCTCCCTCCGTCTCTCACTGTCTCCCTCCATCCCTCTCCCATATCCCTCCCCTTCCACGTCTCTCTCTCCCTCCGTCTTTCTATCCCCGACTCTCTTCCTCTGCCTCTCTCTCTCTTTCTCTCCGTCTCTCTTTCCCTCCATCTCTCTTCCTCCATTTCTCGCTCTCTTTCTCTCCCCGTCTCTCTCTCCCCCTCCGTTTCTCCCTCCCCTTCTCTCCATCTCTCTCTCTCTCCCTCCCTCTCTCTCTCTCCTTCCCTCTCTCCCTCCGTCTCTCTGTCTCCCTCTCTCCGTTCGTCTCTCTTTCCCTCTATCTCTCTCCGTCTCTCTTTCCCTCTATCTCTCTCCGTCTCTCTTTCCCTCTATCTCTCTCCGTCTCTCTTTCTCTCCTTCTCTCCCCATCTCTCTTCCTCTGCCTCTCTCTCTCTTTCTCTCACCGTCTCTCTTTCCCTCTATCTCTCTCCGTCTCTCTTTCCCTCCATCTCTCTTCCTCCATTTCTCGCTCTCTTTCTCTCCCCGTCTCTCTCTCCCCCTCCGTTTCTCCCTCCCCTTCTCTCCATCTCTCTCTCTCTCCCTCCCTCTCTCTCTCTCCTTCCCTCTCTCCCTCCGTCTCTCTGTCTCCCTCTCTCCGTTCGTCTCTCTTTCCCTCTATCTCTCTCCGTCTCTCTTTCCCTCTATCTCCCTCCGTCTCTCTTTCCCTCTATCTCTCTCCGTCTCTCTTTCTCTCCTTCTCTCCCCATCTCTCTTCCTCTGCCTCTCTCTCTCTTTCTCTCACCGTCTCTCTTTCCCTCTTTCTCTCACCGTCTCTCTTTCCCTCTATCTCTCTCCGTCTCTCTTTCCCTCCATCTCTTTCCCCCCTCTCTCTTTCTCTCCTTCTCTCCCCATCTCTCTTCCTCTGCCTCTCTCTCTCTTTCTCTCACCGTCTCTCTTTCCCTCTATCTCTCACCGTCTCTCTTTCCCTCTATCTCTCTCCGTCTCTCTTTCCCTCTATCTCTCTCCGTCTCTCTTTCCCTCTATCTCTCTCCGTCTCTCTCTTTCCCTCCATCTCTCTCCGCATCTCTCTTCCTCCATTTCTCGCTCTCTTTCTCTCCCCGTCTCTCTCTCCCCCTCCGTTTCTCCCTCCCCTTCTCTCCATCTCTCTCTCTCCCTCCCTTCGTCTCTCTCTCCCTCCATCTCTCTCTCCCTCTCTCCGTTCGTCTCTCTCTCTCCCCATCTCTCTCTCCCTCCCTCTCTCTCTCTCCTTCCCTCTCTCCCTCCATCTGTCTCTCTCTTTCTCCCTCTCACCCTCCGTCTCTCTGTCTCCCTCTCTCCGTTCGTCTCTCTCTCCCTCCATCCTCTCTTTCTCTCTCTCCCCGTCTCTCTTTCCCTCCATCTCTTTCCCCCTCTCTCTCTTTCTCTCCTTTTCTCCCCAACTCTCTTCCTCTGCCTCTCTCTCTCTATCTCTCTCCGTCTCTCTTTCCCTCTATCTCTCTCCGTCTCTCTTTCCCTCTATCTCTCTCCGTCTCTCTTTCCCTCTATCTCTCTCCGTA
>NW_027138450.1:7500-17500 GCF_035084215.1 Heptranchias perlo
TGTTCAGCTACCAGAACGGGACTTGCTGTGCACATTCCCGCTCCACTCGAGACGGCAGACACCCGGGCTCTGGAGCTTGAATCGGACCTCTGTTAGACAACACAGGTGGACTTCTCGGCCTCACAAGAGAGCAATACGCCAGCGGGTGAACAGGAGAGTCGTGCCGACAAAACCCACTGACTTTTAAAACTGTCCGTCTGCCACTTGGGACAGAGAGAGGAACCTGACGAGCCTGAACACCAGCCTTGGCTGGACCGCTCGGGCCCTCCCATGTCGGACGCGAGTCGCCAAATCGATCGGAAGAGAGTACCGATTCCTCTCAAAAAGTCTGCGTGCCCGTTATTATAAAAGCAGCCCACCGGCCGCGGTGCCTTGCCCACAAACACACTTGGTGTCTGGGGTGATTCAGAGCCGCCGCGGCTCGAAAGTGTCAACCTGTTTTAAAGTCATCGCTATGCCGGCACAGGTGACTTTCAAGTTAAAGAGTTCTCTTTATTGGCTTTCAAAAAAATCTGCAAAGTGTCACAGAGATTTTGAGAACTCTTTTTTTCTTTATATTATTATAATATAATATAATGTGTATATGTTTTCGAAAGCATCCACCAGCAATCCATGGTGAGCCTCTCTCTGCTGGCAAGCTCCTCCTGCCTGAGCCCGACGCTGTCGAGGCTCAACACGATTTCAGACTGACAAAGAGTTCGAAAATTGCCGCCTGATGTAGCTTTAAATGCTGACAGGTGACTTCCGAGTGCTCTTGTAAAGGTCTCCGCTTTGAAATTGAGAGCCTTTTGCCAAGTGTCACTTTTTCAGGCACTCTTAAAGTGCACCTGGGCTGTCAGAGAAAGCTCTGAAAATCGTGTTCTCGAAAATCTCCGGGTACCCGACCAATCCCTAGGTGCCCGAATGACAAGTGTCAATTCGGCAGGACGGCCTCCCACCTCCGGCCGCAGATGCGTCACTAAATCCCGCAACGGGGGCTTTCTCATTTCGGCATAGGGGCTTCCGCGGCCAACTCATTAACCTGTGCTCGGACTTTTTGTGCCACAAGTGCAAGGGACCGTTTGCCGGCAGCTACTCGCACCCCCCCGCCCAGGGGGGGAATCCTCTGACCGGAGATCCGAAACGCCGGCCGAATCCATCCCCGTCGGACTTCCGAAGGGGTTCCCTCGACCGACTGACTTCCGAACTCCTTTCTGGGCTTAAACGGGTGGAATTCGGACCCTCTCGCAAGGGAGCCGAAGCCCGCCAGCCCCGGGAGGCCTCGGGGCCGCCGTTTTCAAGCCCGACCAAAAAACCCGAAAAATGGGGAAAAATGGGAAAAATTCCCACTCCCAAAAGGCTTAAAAGTCGGTTGGGCGGCAGCCCGGGTCGGTCTCTGCAGACCTGGAGGCGCTGGACACAAGTCTGGTAAACAGGCTAAGTCTCGACATGCCACCTCTTACTATCCTGCAGGTACCCCGCCAATCCCCCCGGAACCGGCTGGCAATTGGCGAATCAGCGGGACGAATTTGAATTCGTGACCGACTTTCTGACACCGAATCGCCGCAAACGCGTTTCGATTTTTCGGCTTCGGTACCTCCCATCAGACTTTGACTGGCCATATCTCCGGACTCACGTGTCGCAGCCGGGACCTTCAGGCACCGTTCGACGCGTCTACCCCTGCCCCGTCGAATGGCGCCCCTCGCGGTGTGGTCCGATTTCCGCATTTTGGTCAGATTTGCCTCCAAAATTTTCAGATTGAGTTGACGAATGCCCCCTACGGGGTAACCTCTTGCCCTTTCGGACCTGGTCCCTGTGACTTAATTTCCGCCTTTTGCTCAATCGTTTCCCCATTTATAATTAATTTTAAAAATCGGGTTACTCAGTTCTGGTTACCAGTTCCCTCTTCGGACTTAGTTTTTGGTTAATCATTTCCGGTTCACCAGTTCCCGTTTTGGACTTAGTCTCTGCGGGCCGTTTCTCATCTTTTGGTTCATCAGTTCCCCTCTTTTAATAATTTTTTGGCTGCTTTCGTTTGATCATTTCCCTGCCTTCTGGGTAACTTTTCCACCTTAGGACTTCATCGCCGCACATTGTTTTCGACTTCTGGTTGATCATTTCACCCCTTTTAATCATTTTTGTAACTTTTGGTTAACCATTTCACCCAGCTTCTGGTTAACCATTTCCCCTTTGGACTTAGTCTGTGAGCATTCTTTTGGGATTCTGGTTAACCATTTGCCAATTTTAAAAAATGTTGCCACTTTTGTTTAATGCTTTCTGGTCAACCTTTCCCTCTTTCAGACTTCACCGCGGCACATTGCTTCAGCCTCCTGGTTAATCATTTCACCCCTTTTAATCATTTTTGCAACTTTTGGTTAACCATTTCCCCCAGCTTCTGGTTAACCATTTCCCTTTGGGACTTGGTCTCTGAGCATTCTTTTGGGATTCTGGTTAACCATTTGCCACTTTTAAAAAATGTTGCCGCTTTTGTTTAATGCTTTCCCTGCTTTCTGGTCAACCTTTCCCTTTAGGACTTCACCGCGGCACATTGCTTTAGCCTCCTGGTTAATCATTTCACCCCTTTTAATCATTTTTGCAACTTTTGGTTAACCATTTCCCCCAGCTTCTGGTTAACCATTTCCCCTTTGGGACTTAGTCTCTGAGCATTCTTTTGGGATTCTGGTTAACCATTTGCCAATTATTTTAAATGTTGCCACTTTTGTTTAATGCTTTCTGGTCAACCTTTCCCTCTTTCAGACTTCACCGCGGCACATTGCTTTAGCCTCCTGGTTAATCATTTCACCCCTTTTAATCATTTTTGCAACTTTTGGTTAACCATTTCCCCCAGCTTCTGGTTAACCATTTCCCCTTTGGGACTTAGTCTCTGAGCATTCTTTTGGGATTCTGGTTAATCATTTGCCACTTTTTTAAAAATGTTGCCGCTTTTGTTTAATGCTTTCCCTGCTTTGTGGTCAACCTTTTCCCCTTTAGGACTTCACCGCGGCACATTGCTTCAGCCTCCTGGTTAATCATTTCACCCCTTTTAATCATTTTTGCAACTTTTGGTTAACCATTTCCCCCTGCTTCTGGTTAACCATTTCCCCTTTGGGACTTAGTCTCTGAGCATTCTTTTGGGATTCTGGTTAATCATTTGCCAATTTTTAAAAAATGTTGCCGCTTTTGTTTAATGCTTTCCCTGCTTTGTGGTCAACCTTTTCCCCTTTAGGACTTCACCGCGGCACATTGCTTCAGCCTCCTGGTTAATCATTTCACCCCTTTTAATCATTTTTGCAACTTTTGGTTAACCATTTCCCCCAGCTTCTGGTTAACCATTTCCCCTTTGGGACTTAGTCTCTGAGCATTCTTTGGGATTCTGGTTAACCATTTGCCACTTTTTAAAAAATGTTGCCGCTTTTGTTTAATCGTTTCCCTGCTTTCTGGTCAACCTTTTCCCTTTCAGACTTCATCGCCGAGCATTGTTGTCGACTTCTGGTTAATCATTTTTCCCCTTTAAATCTTTTTTTGCCACTTTTGGTTAACCATTTCACCCAGCTTCTGGTTAACCATTTGCCCCATTATACTGAATTTTTCCGCTTTGGTTTAATCATTTCCCTGCTTTCTTGTCAACCTTTTACCCTTTAGGACTTCACCGCGGCACATTGCTTCAGCCTCCTGGTTAATCATTTCTCCCCTTTTAATCCTTTTTCCCACTTTTGGTTCACCAGTTCACCCAGCTTCTGGTTCACCATTTCCCCTTTGGGACTTAAGTCTCTGAGCATTCTTTTGGGATTCTGGTTAACCATTTGCCACTTTTTAAAAATGTTGCCGCTTTTGTTTAATGCTTTCCCTGCTTTCTGGTCAACCTTTTCCCCTTTAGGACTTCACCGCGGCACATTGCTTTAGCCTCCTGGTTAATCATTTCACCCCTTTTAATCCTTTTTCCCACTTTGGGTTGGACAGTTCACCCAGCTACTGGTTAACCATTTCCCCTTTGGGACTTAAGTCTCTGAGCATTCTTTTGTGATTCTGGTTCACCATTTGTCCCTTTTTAAAAGATATTGCTGCTTTTGATTAAACCTTTCCCTGCTTTGCGGTCGACCTATTCCTCTTTCAGACTTCATCGCCGCACCTTGTTTTCGACATCTGGTTCAACATTTCTCCCCTTTTAATCCTTTTTCCCACTTTTGGTTAAGCAGTTCACCCAGCTTCTGGTTCACCATTTGCCCCTTTTTACTGAATTTTTCTGCTTTTGTTTAATCATTTCCCTGCTTTGCGGTCGACCTATTCCTCTTTCAGACTTCATCGCCGCGCATTGTTTTCGACATCTGGTTAAACATTTCTCCCCTTTTAATCCTTTTTCCCACTTTGGTTAAGCAGTTCACCCAACTTCTGGTTAACCATTTGCCCCTTCTTACTGAATTTTTCCGCTTTTGTTTAATCATTTCCCTGCTTTATGGTCAACCTTTTCCCTTTAGGACTTCGCCGCCGCACTTTGCTTTCGCCTTCTGGTTAATCATTTCACAACATTTTAATCCTTTTTCCCACTTTTGGTTAAACAGTTCACCCAGCTTCTGGTTAACCATTTGCCCTTTGGGACTTAAGTCTCTGAGCATTCTTTTGGGATTCTGGTTCACCATTTGTCCCTTTTTAAAAGATATTGCTGCTTCTGTTTAATCCTTTCCCTGCTTTGCGGTCAACCTTTTCCTCTTTCAGACTTCATCGCCGCGCATTGTTTTCGACATCTGGTTCAACATTTCTCCCCTTTTAATCCTCTTTCCCACTTTTGGTTAAGCAGTTCACCCAACTTCTGGTTCACCACTTGCCCCTTTTTACTGAATTTTTCTGCTTTTGTTTAATCATTTCCCTGCTTTCCGGTCAACCTTTCCCTCTTTCAGACTTAATCGCCGCACATTGTTGTCGACTTCTGGTTGATCAGTTCACCCCTTTTTTATCCTTTTTCCCACTTTGGGTTAAGCAGTTCACCAGCTACTGGTTAACCATTTCCCCTTTGGACTTAAGTCTCTGAGCATTCTTTTGGGATTCTGGTAAACCATTTGTCCCTTTTTAAAAAATGCTGCTGCTTTTGTTTAATGCTTGCCCTGCTTTGCGGTCGATCATTTCACCCTTTTAATCCATTTTTGCCACTTTGGGTTAAACAGTTCACACAACTTCTGGTTCACCATTTCACATTTTGGAACTTTTATTCCCACCATTACTTTGGGCTTCTGGTTCATCATTTCACGCTGTTTACAAATCTTTGCCGCTTCACTTTTAATCCACAAACCGGGGCTCGCTTTCGGGTGTTGGGGGGGGGGGGGGGGGTAGCGGGTTTGGGCCGGGCACTCCACATCCCGGTGTGCGACCGGGTTCGTTCTGGTACCGCTCGGTGCCCCTCGTCCTGCTCTTGCCGCGGAAGCAAACCAGACGACCGTCGGTCTCACGCCCGAGGGGAGAGGAGGCGGAAAGCGGTTTGCAGCCTTTCGCTGTACCTCCGGCGGGCAGCGCCGCACCTCCGAGTGCTCGGTACCGTTCGCTGCGCCTCGTCCGGCCGCACGCAGCGAGCCAAACCCGGAGGAAATCGGCCTGTGCCTTCTCGAGATATGGGCCTCCGGGTGGGACGGACAAACCGGGGCCCGAGCTCGCTTTCGGCGGCCCGGCACTCGACTTCCCGGTGTCCGAACGTGATCCTTCCGGTACCCTTCGGTGCCCCTTGCCCGACTCCAGCTCCCGTGCTGAAGCGGAGTCGGTCGGCCTGACGGCCGCCGAGTTAGCCAGCGGAAAGCGGTGCGCAGCCTTTCGCTTGCAGCTCCGGCGGGCAGCGCCGCACCTCCGGCTGCTCAGTGCCGTCCGCTGCTCCCCTTCCGGCTGCACGCAGCGAACCATACCCGGAGGAAATCGGCCTCGCCTTCCGGAGATATGGGCCTGCGAGTGGGACCAATAAATCGGTGCACATTTCCGGCTCGGTTTCCGGCCTCGGCACTATCAGTTCACGCCGTCCGACCGACGTCGTTCTGGCACGGTTCCGTTGCTCCTTGATCCGGTCCAGCCACGGTAATCAGCCGAAGATGGTGGGGGGGGGACACATTGCCCGCCGAGTTAGCCGGAGGAAATCGGCCTCGGACTTCCTCAGATATCAGCCTCCGGGTGGGACAGACAAACCGGGGACCCGAGCACGCTTTCGGCGGCCCGCTGGTCGACTTCCCGGTGTGCGACCGGGTTCGTTCCGGTACCGTTCGCTGCCCCTCGTCCTGCTCTAGCCGCGGAGACAAACCCGACGACCGTCGGTCTCACGCCCGCGGAGGGAGGTGGCGGAAAGTGGTTTGCAGCCTTTCGCTGTACCTCCGGCGGGCAGCGCCCGACCTCCGAGTGCTCGGTACCGTCCGCTGCGCCTGGTCCTGCCGCACACAACGAGCCATACCCGGTGGAAATCGGCCTGTGCCTTCCAGAGATATGGGCCTCCGGGTGGGACGGACAAACCGGGGCCCCGTGCTCGCTTTCGGCGGCCCGCTAGTCGACTTCCCGGTGTGCGACCGGGTTCCTTCCGGTACCGTTCGCTGCCCTCGTCCTGCTCTAGCCGCGGAAACAAACCCGACGACCGTCGGTCTCACGCCCGCGGAGGGAGGCGGCGGAAAGTGGTTTGCAGCCTTTCGCTGTACCTCCGGCGGGCAGCGCCCGACCTCCGAGTGCTCGGTACCGTCCGCTGCGCCTGGTCCGGCCGCACGCAACGAGCCATACCCGGAGGAAATCGGCCTGTGCCTTCCGGAGATATGGGCCTCCGGGTGGGACGGACAAACCGGGGCCCCGAGCGGTGGCACCCTGCTCGCTTTCGGCGGCCCGGCACTCGACTTCCCGGTGTGCGAACGTCATCGTTCCGGTACCCTTCGGTGCCCCTTGCCCCACTCTAGCTCCGGTGCTAAAGCGGAGTCGGTCGGTCTCACGGACGCCGAGTTAGCAGGCGGAAAGGGGTGCGCAGCCTTTCGCTGTCACTCCGGCGGGCAGCACCGCACCTCCGAGTGCTCGGTACCGAACGCTGCGCCTCCTCCTGCCGCACGCAACGAGCCATACCCGGAGGAAATCGGCCTCGGCGTTCCGGAGTTATCCGCCTCCGAGTGGGCCTGACCAAGCGGGGTGAACTGGAAATCATTAACCAACGTACTTCCATGTTTTCACCCGCAGAGGGCAGCACTCTCTTCTCCGTTTTAAACTGGGCCGACCCGGCTCCGTTTCGAGACCCGGCACTCGACTTCCCGGTGTGCGACCGGGTTCGTTCCGGTACCGTTCGCTGCCCCTCGTCCTGCTCTAGCCGCGGAACTAAACCCGACGACCGTCGGTCTCACGCCCGCGGAGGGAGGCGGCGGAAAGTGGTTTGCAGCCTTTCGCTGTACCTCCGGCGGGCAGCGCCCGACCTCCGAGTGCTCGGTACCGTCCGCTGCGCCTGGTCCGGCCGCACACAACGAGCCATACCCGGAGGAAATCGGCCTGTGCCTTCCGGAGATATGGGCCTCCGGGTGGGACGGACAAACCGGGGCCCCGAGCGGTGGCACCCTGCTCGCTTTCGGCGGCCCGGCACTCGACTTCCCGGTGTGCGAACGTCATCGTTCCGGTACCCTTCGGTGCCCCTTGCCCCACTCTAGCTCCGGTGCTAAAGCGGAGTCGGTCGGTCTCACGGACGCCGAGTTAGCAGGCGGAAAGGGGTGCGCAGCCTTTCGCTGTCACTCCGGCGGGCAGCACCGCACCTCCGAGTGCTCGGTACCGAACGCTGCGCCTCCTCCTGCCGCACGCAACGAGCCATACCCGGAGGAAATCGGCCTCGGCGTTCCGGAGTTATCCGCCTCCGAGTGGGCCTGACCAAGCGGGGTGAACTGGAAATCATTAACCAACGTACTTCCATGTTTTCACCCGCAGAGGGCAGCACTCTCTTCTCCGTTTTAAACTGGGCCGACCCGGCTCCGTTTCGAGACCCGGCACTCGACTTCCCGGTGTGCGACCGGGTTCGTTCCGGTACCGTTCGCTGCCCCTCGTCCTGCTCTAGCCGCGGAACTAAACCCGACGACCGTCGGTCTCACGCCCGCGGAGGGAGGCGGCGGAAAGTGGTTTGCAGCCTTTCGCTGTACCTCCGGCGGGCAGCGCCCGACCTCCGAGTGCTCGGTACCGTCCGCTGCGCCTGGTCCGGCCGCACACAACGAGCCATACCCGGTGGAAATCGGCCTGTGCCTTCCGGAGATATGGGCCTCCGGGTGGGACGGACAAACCGGGGCCCCGAGCTCGCTTTCGGCGGCCCGCTAGTCGACTTCCCGGTGTGCGAACGTCATCCTTCCGGTACTCAACCGTGCCCCTTGCCCCACTCTAGCTCCGGCGGTAAAGCGGAGTCGGTCGGTCTCACGGACGCCGAGTTAGCAGGCGGAAAGCGGTGCGCAGCCTTTCGCTGTCACTCCGGCGGGCAGCATCGCACCTCCCAGTGCTCGGTACCGTCCGCTGCGCCTGGTCCGGCCGCACACAACGAGCCATACCCGGAGGAAATCGGCCTGTGCCTTCCGGAGATATGGGCCTCCGGGTGGGACGGACAAACCGGGGCCCCGAGCGGTGGCACCCTGCTCGCTTTCAGCGGCCCGTCACTCGACTTCCCGGTATGCGAACGTGATCGTTCCGGTACCCTTCGGTGCCCCTTGCCCCACTCTAGCTCCGGTGCTAAAGCGGAGTCGGTCGGTCTCACGGACGCCGAGTTACCAGGCGGAAAGCGGTGCGCAGCCTTTCGCTGTCACTCCGGCGGGCAGCACCGCATCTCCGAGTGCTCGGTACCGTACGCTGCGCCGCCTCCTGCCGCACGCAACGAGCCATACCCGGAGGAAATCGGCCTCGGCGTTCCGGAGTTATCCGCCTCCGAGTGGGCCTGACCAAGCGGGGTGAACTGGAAATCATTAACCAACGTACTTCCAGGTTTTCACCCGCAGAGGGCAGCACTCTATTCTCCGTTTTAAATTGGGCCGACCCGGCTCCGTTTCGAGACCCGGCACTCGACTTCCCGGTGTGCGAACGTGATCGTTCCGGTACCCAACCGTGCCCCTTGCCCCACTCTAGCTCCGGCGGTAAAGCGAAGTCGGTCGGTCTCACGGACGCCGAGTTAGCAGGCGGAAAGCGGTGCGCAGCCTTTCGCTGTCACTCCGGCGGGCAGCATCGCACCTCCCAGTGCTCGGTACCGTACGCTGCGCCTCCTCCTGCCGCACGCAACGAGCCATACCCGGAGGAAATCGGCCTCGGCCTTCCTGAGATATCAGCCTCCGAGTGGGCCCGAAGAGTCGGTGGCACCCTGCTCGCTTTCAGCGGCCCGGCACTCGACTTCCCCGTGTGCGAACGTCATCCTTCCGGTACTCAACCGTGCCCCTTGCCCCACTCTAGCTCCGGCGATAAAGCGGAGTCGGTCGGTCTCACGGACGCCGAGTTACCAGGCGGAAAGCGGTGCGCAGCCTTTCGCTGTCACTCCGGCGGGCAGCACCGCACCTCCCAGTGCTCGGTACCGTACGCTGCGCCTCCTCCTGCCGCACGCAACGAGCCATACCCGGAGGAAATCGGCCTCGGCCTTCCTGAGATATCAGCCTCCAAACGGGCGTCACAAATCAGGGCACATGGTCAGCTGCAAAGCAGCGTCATTACAACCTCTCACTGCACCCCACACGACATTCGCTTGCCTGCCTGCCGCTGCCTACTCTCACCAGCGAAACAAAGTCAGGATAACACCCCAATGCAAGCAGCTCCCTTCCGGCCAACCAACCCACACCAATCCCCTTGCCTGCCTCCCACAAATTCCACCAGCCAGGCAAAGTCAAAATCAACCCACAATAAACGCACTCCACAACGGCCATCGACCGCTATACACCCCCTTGGGCGACTATTAAGCCCGAGAACACTAACTGTAACCAACCGCAGTGAAAAGTTGAAGTGGCAACTCATTAACCAAATTTATATTTGGCAACTGATTAACCAACTTTACATTTGGCAACTCATTAACCAACTGCATTGGTGA
>NW_027138450.1:27500-37500 GCF_035084215.1 Heptranchias perlo
AGGAGAGTCGTGCCGACAAAACCCACTGACTTTTAAAACTGTCCGTCTGCCACTTGGGACAGAGAGAGGAACCTGACGAGCCTGAACACCAGCCTTGGCTGGACCGCTCGGGCCCTCCCATGTCGGACGCGAGTCGCCAAATCGATCGGAAGAGAGTACCGATTCCTCTCAAAAAGTCTGCGTGCCCGTTATTATAAAAGCAGCCCACCGGCCGCGGTGCCTTGCCCACAAACACACTTGGTGTCTGGGGTGATTCAGAGCCGCCGCGGCTCGAAAGTGTCAACCTGTTTTAAAAGTCATCGCTATGCCGGCACAGGTGACTTTCAAGTTAAAGAGTTCTCTTTATTGGCTTTCAAAAAAATCTGCAAAGTGTCACAGAGATTTTGAGAAACTCTTTTTTTTCTTTATATTATTATAATATAATATAATGTGTATATGTTTTCGAAAAGCATCCACCAGCAATCCATGGTGAGCCTCTCTCTGCTGGCAAGCTCCTCCTGCCTGAGCCCGACGCTGTCGAGGCTCAACACGATTTCAGACTGACAAAGAGTTCGAAAATTGCCGCCTGATGTAGCTTTAAATGCTGACAGGTGACTTCCGAGTGCTCTTGTAAAGGTCTCCGCTTTGAAATTGAGAGCCTTTTGCCAAGTGTCACTTTTTCAGGCACTCTTAAAGTGCACCTGGGCTGTCAGAGAAAGCTCTGAAAATCGTGTTCTCGAAAATCTCCGGGTACCCGACCAATCCCTAGGTGCCCGAATGACAAGTGTCAATTCGGCAGGACGGCCTCCCACCTCCGGCCGCAGATGCGTCACTAAATCCCCGCAACGGGGGCTTTCTCATTTCGGCATAGGGGCTTCCGCGGCCAACTCATTAACCTGTGCTCGGACTTTTTGTGCCACAAGTGCAAGGGACCGTTTGCCGGCAGCTACTCGCACCCCCCCGCCCAGGGGGGGAATCCTCTGACCGGAGATCCGAAACGCCGGCCGAATCCATCCCCGTCGGACTTCCGAAGGGGTTCCCTCGACCGACTGACTTCCGAACTCCTTTCTGGGCTTAAACGGGTGGAATTCGGACCCTCTCGCAAGGGAGCCGAAGCCCGCCAGCCCCGGGAGGCCTCGGGGCCGCCGTTTTCAAGCCCGACCAAAAAACCCGAAAAATGGGGAAAAATGGGAAAAATTCCCACTCCCAAAAGGCTTAAAAGTCGGTTGGGCGGCAGCCCGGGTCGGTCTCTGCAGACCTGGAGGCGCTGGACACAAGTCTGGTAAACAGGCTAAGTCTCGACATGCCACCTCTTACTATCCTGCAGGTACCCCGCCAATCCCCCCGGAACCGGCTGGCAATTGGCGAATCAGCGGGACGAATTTGAATTCGTGACCGACTTTCTGACACCGAATCGCCGCAAACGCGTTTCGATTTTTCGGCTTCGGTACCTCCCATCAGACTTTGACTGGCCATATCTCCGGACTCACGTGTCGCAGCCGGGACCTTCAGGCACCGTTCGACGCGTCTACCCCTGCCCCGTCGAATGGCGCCCCTCGCGGTGTGGTCCGATTTCCGCATTTTGGTCAGATTTGCCTCCAAAATTTTCAGATTGAGTTGACGAATGCCCCCTACGGGGTAACCTCTTGCCCTTTCGGACCTGGTCCCTGTGACTTAATTTCCGCCTTTTGCTCAATCGTTTCCCCATTTATAATTAATTTTAAAAATCGGGTTACTCAGTTCTGGTTTACCAGTTCCCTCTTCGGACTTAGTTTTTGGTTAATCATTTCCGGTTCACCAGTTCCCGTTTTGGACTTAGTCTCTGCGGGCCGTTTCTCATCTTTTGGTTCATCAGTTCCCCTCTTTTAATAATTTTTTGGCTGCTTTCGTTTGATCATTTCCCTGCCTTCTGGGTAACTTTTCCACCTTAGGACTTCATCGCCGCA
The DNA here is from genome assembly GCF_035084215.1 of Heptranchias perlo. Taxonomy (NCBI): domain Eukaryota; kingdom Metazoa; phylum Chordata; class Chondrichthyes; order Hexanchiformes; family Hexanchidae; genus Heptranchias; species Heptranchias perlo. The sequence goes on from NW_027138450.1 coordinate 29,426, forward strand.
CATTGTTTTCGACTTCTGGTTGATCATTTCACCCCTTTTAATCATTTTTGTAACTTTTGGTTAACCATTTCACCCAGCTTCTGGTTAACCATTTCCCCTTTGGGACTTAGTCTGTGAGCATTCTTTTGGGATTCTGGTTAACCATTTGCCAATTTTTAAAAAATGTTGCCACTTTTGTTTAATGCTTTCTGGTCAACCTTTCCCTCTTTCAGACTTCACCGCGGCACATTGCTTCAGCCTCCTGGTTAATCATTTCACCCCTTTTAATCATTTTTGCAACTTTTGGTTAACCATTTCCCCCAGCTTCTGGTTAACCATTTCCCCTTTGGGACTTGGTCTCTGAGCATTCTTTTGGGATTCTGGTTAACCATTTGCCACTTTTTAAAAAATGTTGCCGCTTTTGTTTAATGCTTTCCCTGCTTTCTGGTCAACCTTTTCCCCTTTAGGACTTCACCGCGGCACATTGCTTTAGCCTCCTGGTTAATCATTTCACCCCTTTTAATCATTTTTGCAACTTTTGGTTAACCATTTCCCCCAGCTTCTGGTTAACCATTTCCCCTTTGGGACTTAGTCTCTGAGCATTCTTTTGGGATTCTGGTTAACCATTTGCCAATTATTTTAAAATGTTGCCACTTTTGTTTAATGCTTTCTGGTCAACCTTTCCCTCTTTCAGACTTCACCGCGGCACATTGCTTTAGCCTCCTGGTTAATCATTTCACCCCTTTTAATCATTTTTGCAACTTTTGGTTAACCATTTCCCCCAGCTTCTGGTTAACCATTTCCCCTTTGGGACTTAGTCTCTGAGCATTCTTTTGGGATTCTGGTTAATCATTTGCCACTTTTTTAAAAATGTTGCCGCTTTTGTTTAATGCTTTCCCTGCTTTGTGGTCAACCTTTTCCCCTTTAGGACTTCACCGCGGCACATTGCTTCAGCCTCCTGGTTAATCATTTCACCCCTTTTAATCATTTTTGCAACTTTTGGTTAACCATTTCCCCCTGCTTCTGGTTAACCATTTCCCCTTTGGGACTTAGTCTCTGAGCATTCTTTTGGGATTCTGGTTAATCATTTGCCAATTTTTAAAAAATGTTGCCGCTTTTGTTTAATGCTTTCCCTGCTTTGTGGTCAACCTTTTCCCCTTTAGGACTTCACACGCGGCACATTGCTTCAGCCTCCTGGTTAATCATTTCACCCCTTTTAATCATTTTTGCAACTTTTGGTTAACCATTTCCCCCAGCTTCTGGTTAACCATTTCCCCTTTGGGACTTAGTCTCTGAGCATTCTTTTGGGATTCTGGTTAACCATTTGCCACTTTTTAAAAAATGTTGCCGCTTTTGTTTAATCGTTTCCCTGCTTTCTGGTCAACCTTTTCCCCTTTCAGACTTCATCGCCGAGCATTGTTGTCGACTTCTGGTTAATCATTTTTCCCCTTTAAATCTTTTTTTGCCACTTTTGGTTAACCATTTCACCCAGCTTCTGGTTAACCATTTGCCCCATTATACTGAATTTTTCCGCTTTGGTTTAATCATTTCCCTGCTTTCTTGTCAACCTTTTACCCTTTAGGACTTCACCGCGGCACATTGCTTCAGCCTCCTGGTTAATCATTTCTCCCCTTTTAATCCTTTTTCCCACTTTTGGTTCACCAGTTCACCCAGCTTCTGGTTCACCATTTCCCCTTTGGGACTTAAGTCTCTGAGCATTCTTTTGGGATTCTGGTTAACCATTTGCCACTTTTTAAAAAATGTTGCCGCTTTTGTTTAATGCTTTCCCTGCTTTCTGGTCAACCTTTTCCCCTTTAGGACTTCACCGCGGCACATTGCTTTAGCCTCCTGGTTAATCATTTCACCCCTTTTAATCCTTTTTCCCACTTTGGGTTGGACAGTTCACCCAGCTACTGGTTAACCATTTCCCCTTTGGGACTTAAGTCTCTGAGCATTCTTTTGTGATTCTGGTTCACCATTTGTCCCTTTTTAAAAGATATTGCTGCTTTTGATTAAACCTTTCCCTGCTTTGCGGTCGACCTATTCCTCTTTCAGACTTCATCGCCGCACCTTGTTTTCGACATCTGGTTCAACATTTCTCCCCTTTTAATCCTTTTTCCCACTTTTGGTTAAGCAGTTCACCCAGCTTCTGGTTCACCATTTGCCCCTTTTTACTGAATTTTTCTGCTTTTGTTTAATCATTTCCCTGCTTTGCGGTCGACCTATTCCTCTTTCAGACTTCATCGCCGCGCATTGTTTTCGACATCTGGTTAAACATTTCTCCCCTTTTAATCCTTTTTCCCACTTTTGGTTAAGCAGTTCACCCAACTTCTGGTTAACCATTTGCCCCTTCTTACTGAATTTTTCCGCTTTTGTTTAATCATTTCCCTGCTTTATGGTCAACCTTTTCCCCTTTAGGACTTCGCCGCCGCACTTTGCTTTCGCCTTCTGGTTAATCATTTCACAACATTTTAATCCTTTTTCCCACTTTTGGTTAAACAGTTCACCCAGCTTCTGGTTAACCATTTGCCCCTTTGGGACTTAAGTCTCTGAGCATTCTTTTGGGATTCTGGTTCACCATTTGTCCCTTTTTAAAAGATATTGCTGCTTCTGTTTAATCCTTTCCCTGCTTTGCGGTCAACCTTTTCCTCTTTCAGACTTCATCGCCGCGCATTGTTTTCGACATCTGGTTCAACATTTCTCCCCTTTTAATCCTCTTTCCCACTTTTGGTTAAGCAGTTCACCCAACTTCTGGTTCACTCACTTGCCCCTTTTTACTGAATTTTTCTGCTTTTGTTTAATCATTTCCCTGCTTTCCGGTCAACCTTTCCCTCTTTCAGACTTAATCGCCGCACATTGTTGTCGACTTCTGGTTGATCAGTTCACCCCTTTTTTATCCTTTTTCCCACTTTGGGTTAAGCAGTTCACCCAGCTACTGGTTAACCATTTCCCCTTTGGGACTTAAGTCTCTGAGCATTCTTTTGGGATTCTGGTAAACCATTTGTCCCTTTTTAAAAAATGCTGCTGCTTTTGTTTAATGCTTGCCCTGCTTTGCGGTCGATCATTTCACCCCTTTTAATCCATTTTTGCCACTTTGGGTTAAACAGTTCACACAACTTCTGGTTCACCATTTCACATTTTGGAACTTTTATTCCCACCATTACTTTGGGCTTCTGGTTCATCATTTCACGCTGTTTTACAAATCTTTGCCGCTTCACTTTTAATCCACAAACCGGGGCTCGCTTTCGGGTGTTGGGGGGGGGGGGGGGGTAGCGGGTTTGGGCCGGGCACTCCACATCCCGGTGTGCGACCGGGTTCGTTCTGGTACCGCTCGGTGCCCCTCGTCCTGCTCTTGCCGCGGAAGCAAACCAGACGACCGTCGGTCTCACGCCCGAGGGGAGAGGAGGCGGAAAGCGGTTTGCAGCCTTTCGCTGTACCTCCGGCGGGCAGCGCCGCACCTCCGAGTGCTCGGTACCGTTCGCTGCGCCTCGTCCGGCCGCACGCAGCGAGCCAAACCCGGAGGAAATCGGCCTGTGCCTTCTCGAGATATGGGCCTCCGGGTGGGACGGACAAACCGGGGCCCCGAGCTCGCTTTCGGCGGCCCGGCACTCGACTTCCCGGTGTCCGAACGTGATCCTTCCGGTACCCTTCGGTGCCCCTTGCCCGACTCCAGCTCCCGTGCTGAAGCGGAGTCGGTCGGCCTGACGGCCGCCGAGTTAGCCAGCGGAAAGCGGTGCGCAGCCTTTCGCTTGCAGCTCCGGCGGGCAGCGCCGCACCTCCGGCTGCTCAGTGCCGTCCGCTGCTCCCCTTCCGGCTGCACGCAGCGAACCATACCCGGAGGAAATCGGCCTCGGCCTTCCGGAGATATGGGCCTGCGAGTGGGACCAATAAATCGGTGCACATTTCCGGCTCGGTTTCCGGCCTCGGCACTATCAGTTCACGCCGTCCGACCGACGTCGTTCTGGCACGGTTCCGTTGCTCCTTGATCCGGTCCAGCCACGGTAATCAGCCGAAGATGGTGGGGGGGGGACACATTGCCCGCCGAGTTAGCCGGAGGAAATCGGCCTCGGACTTCCTCAGATATCAGCCTCCGGGTGGGACAGACAAACCGGGGACCCGAGCACGCTTTCGGCGGCCCGCTGGTCGACTTCCCGGTGTGCGACCGGGTTCGTTCCGGTACCGTTCGCTGCCCCTCGTCCTGCTCTAGCCGCGGAGACAAACCCGACGACCGTCGGTCTCACGCCCGCGGAGGGAGGTGGCGGAAAGTGGTTTGCAGCCTTTCGCTGTACCTCCGGCGGGCAGCGCCCGACCTCCGAGTGCTCGGTACCGTCCGCTGCGCCTGGTCCTGCCGCACACAACGAGCCATACCCGGTGGAAATCGGCCTGTGCCTTCCAGAGATATGGGCCTCCGGGTGGGACGGACAAACCGGGGCCCCGTGCTCGCTTTCGGCGGCCCGCTAGTCGACTTCCCGGTGTGCGACCGGGTTCCTTCCGGTACCGTTCGCTGCCCCTCGTCCTGCTCTAGCCGCGGAAACAAACCCGACGACCGTCGGTCTCACGCCCGCGGAGGGAGGCGGCGGAAAGTGGTTTGCAGCCTTTCGCTGTACCTCCGGCGGGCAGCGCCCGACCTCCGAGTGCTCGGTACCGTCCGCTGCGCCTGGTCCGGCCGCACGCAACGAGCCATACCCGGAGGAAATCGGCCTGTGCCTTCCGGAGATATGGGCCTCCGGGTGGGACGGACAAACCGGGGCCCCGAGCGGTGGCACCCTGCTCGCTTTCGGCGGCCCGGCACTCGACTTCCCGGTGTGCGAACGTCATCGTTCCGGTACCCTTCGGTGCCCCTTGCCCCACTCTAGCTCCGGTGCTAAAGCGGAGTCGGTCGGTCTCACGGACGCCGAGTTAGCAGGCGGAAAGGGGTGCGCAGCCTTTCGCTGTCACTCCGGCGGGCAGCACCGCACCTCCGAGTGCTCGGTACCGAACGCTGCGCCTCCTCCTGCCGCACGCAACGAGCCATACCCGGAGGAAATCGGCCTCGGCGTTCCGGAGTTATCCGCCTCCGAGTGGGCCTGACCAAGCGGGGTGAACTGGAAATCATTAACCAACGTACTTCCATGTTTTCACCCGCAGAGGGCAGCACTCTCTTCTCCGTTTTAAACTGGGCCGACCCGGCTCCGTTTCGAGACCCGGCACTCGACTTCCCGGTGTGCGACCGGGTTCGTTCCGGTACCGTTCGCTGCCCCTCGTCCTGCTCTAGCCGCGGAACTAAACCCGACGACCGTCGGTCTCACGCCCGCGGAGGGAGGCGGCGGAAAGTGGTTTGCAGCCTTTCGCTGTACCTCCGGCGGGCAGCGCCCGACCTCCGAGTGCTCGGTACCGTCCGCTGCGCCTGGTCCGGCCGCACACAACGAGCCATACCCGGAGGAAATCGGCCTGTGCCTTCCGGAGATATGGGCCTCCGGGTGGGACGGACAAACCGGGGCCCCGAGCGGTGGCACCCTGCTCGCTTTCGGCGGCCCGGCACTCGACTTCCCGGTGTGCGAACGTCATCGTTCCGGTACCCTTCGGTGCCCCTTGCCCCACTCTAGCTCCGGTGCTAAAGCGGAGTCGGTCGGTCTCACGGACGCCGAGTTAGCAGGCGGAAAGGGGTGCGCAGCCTTTCGCTGTCACTCCGGCGGGCAGCACCGCACCTCCGAGTGCTCGGTACCGAACGCTGCGCCTCCTCCTGCCGCACGCAACGAGCCATACCCGGAGGAAATCGGCCTCGGCGTTCCGGAGTTATCCGCCTCCGAGTGGGCCTGACCAAGCGGGGTGAACTGGAAATCATTAACCAACGTACTTCCATGTTTTCACCCGCAGAGGGCAGCACTCTCTTCTCCGTTTTAAACTGGGCCGACCCGGCTCCGTTTCGAGACCCGGCACTCGACTTCCCGGTGTGCGACCGGGTTCGTTCCGGTACCGTTCGCTGCCCCTCGTCCTGCTCTAGCCGCGGAACTAAACCCGACGACCGTCGGTCTCACGCCCGCGGAGGGAGGCGGCGGAAAGTGGTTTGCAGCCTTTCGCTGTACCTCCGGCGGGCAGCGCCCGACCTCCGAGTGCTCGGTACCGTCCGCTGCGCCTGGTCCGGCCGCACACAACGAGCCATACCCGGTGGAAATCGGCCTGTGCCTTCCGGAGATATGGGCCTCCGGGTGGGACGGACAAACCGGGGCCCCGAGCTCGCTTTCGGCGGCCCGCTAGTCGACTTCCCGGTGTGCGAACGTCATCCTTCCGGTACTCAACCGTGCCCCTTGCCCCACTCTAGCTCCGGCGGTAAAGCGGAGTCGGTCGGTCTCACGGACGCCGAGTTAGCAGGCGGAAAGCGGTGCGCAGCCTTTCGCTGTCACTCCGGCGGGCAGCATCGCACCTCCCAGTGCTCGGTACCGTCCGCTGCGCCTGGTCCGGCCGCACACAACGAGCCATACCCGGAGGAAATCGGCCTGTGCCTTCCGGAGATATGGGCCTCCGGGTGGGACGGACAAACCGGGGCCCCGAGCGGTGGCACCCTGCTCGCTTTCAGCGGCCCGTCACTCGACTTCCCGGTATGCGAACGTGATCGTTCCGGTACCCTTCGGTGCCCCTTGCCCCACTCTAGCTCCGGTGCTAAAGCGGAGTCGGTCGGTCTCACGGACGCCGAGTTACCAGGCGGAAAGCGGTGCGCAGCCTTTCGCTGTCACTCCGGCGGGCAGCACCGCATCTCCGAGTGCTCGGTACCGTACGCTGCGCCGCCTCCTGCCGCACGCAACGAGCCATACCCGGAGGAAATCGGCCTCGGCGTTCCGGAGTTATCCGCCTCCGAGTGGGCCTGACCAAGCGGGGTGAACTGGAAATCATTAACCAACGTACTTCCAGGTTTTCACCCGCAGAGGGCAGCACTCTATTCTCCGTTTTAAATTGGGCCGACCCGGCTCCGTTTCGAGACCCGGCACTCGACTTCCCGGTGTGCGAACGTGATCGTTCCGGTACCCAACCGTGCCCCTTGCCCCACTCTAGCTCCGGCGGTAAAGCGAAGTCGGTCGGTCTCACGGACGCCGAGTTAGCAGGCGGAAAGCGGTGCGCAGCCTTTCGCTGTCACTCCGGCGGGCAGCATCGCACCTCCCAGTGCTCGGTACCGTACGCTGCGCCTCCTCCTGCCGCACGCAACGAGCCATACCCGGAGGAAATCGGCCTCGGCCTTCCTGAGATATCAGCCTCCGAGTGGGCCCGAAGAGTCGGTGGCACCCTGCTCGCTTTCAGCGGCCCGGCACTCGACTTCCCCGTGTGCGAACGTCATCCTTCCGGTACTCAACCGTGCCCCTTGCCCCACTCTAGCTCCGGCGATAAAGCGGAGTCGGTCGGTCTCACGGACGCCGAGTTACCAGGCGGAAAGCGGTGCGCAGCCTTTCGCTGTCACTCCGGCGGGCAGCACCGCACCTCCCAGTGCTCGGTACCGTACGCTGCGCCTCCTCCTGCCGCACGCAACGAGCCATACCCGGAGGAAATCGGCCTCGGCCTTCCTGAGATATCAGCCTCCAAACGGGCGTCACAAATCAGGGCACATGGTCAGCTGCAAAGCAGCGTCATTACAACCTCTCACTGCACCCCACACGACATTCCGCTTGCCTGCCTGCCGCTGCCTACTCTCACCAGCGAAACAAAGTCAGGATAACACCCCAATGCAAGCAGCTCCCTTCCGGCCAACCAACCCACACCAATCCCCTTGCCTGCCTCCCACAAATTCCACCAGCCAGGCAAAGTCAAAATCAACCCACAATAAACGCACTCCACAACGGCCATCGACCGCTATACACCCCCTTGGGCGACTATTAAGCCCGAGAACACTAACTGTAACCAACCGCAGTGAAAAGTTGAAGTGGCAACTCATTAACCAAATTTATATTTGGCAACTGATTAACCAACTTTACATTTGGCAACTCATTAACCAACTGCATTGGTGACAACTCATTGACTGACAGGTTGATGAGTTCTCCAGGGCCCCACATGCCTCCTGCCGAATTAAAAGCTCACCCTCCCGGGCACTACCCCACAATCACCCCCCTTGGGCGACTATTAAGCCCGAG